>NC_140972.1:81195162-81210162 GCF_056783735.1 Eptatretus burgeri | reverse complement strand
TGTCAGCATTGAAAGACATATTTCAAGTGTTTCACCAGTGTGTGATTTTGTCAAGGTCGAGAGAGAGAGAGAGAGAGAGAGAGAGAGAGAGAGAGAGAGAGAGAGAGAGAGAGAGAGATATAGAGAGAGAGAGATAGAGAGAGGGAGAGAGAGAGAGAGAGAGAGAGAGAGAGAGAGAGAGAGAGAGAGAGAGAGAGAGAGAGAGAGAGAGAGAGAGAGAGAGAGAGAGAGAGAGAGAGAGAGAGAGAGAGAGAGAGAGAGAGAGAGAGAGAGAGAGAGATAGAGAGATAGAGAGATAGAGAGAGAGAGATGCTGCCTGTCTATCTGAAGGATGAGGGATGTCACGGCAGAGGGTGGAGTCATCAGCAAAGAAATAAGCGGAATTTTCCGGAGTCAGAGAGATCGTTGATGAAGATTAGAACAGGATGTGGCCGAAAACAATGCCTTAGGCGCACTGCAGCCTTGATAGGGAGAGGAAAGGATTCTGTTGAGTGCCACACGTCTATGAGAGTCGAGGAAGTTAGTAACCCAACAGTGATGTTTTTCTTGAATGCCAAAGGCAGAGAGTTTGGGAGAGTGAAGCAGGATGCCAGACGATCAAAACTCAGAAGCACGAGATATGTCCAGAGAGAGGGCCCTGATCTCATGTCTGACATTGAAGGCCTCCATCCATTGTTGGGTGGGTTGAAGCCACATGTCCAATGTAGAGTGACCTGGTCTGAAACCAAATTGGTGATCTGTGATGAGGTTGTTGAAGAAAAGGGATTTCATATCAACTGCAGTGATGAATTCCATGACCTTGCTGATGATTGGAAGTAAGCTGATAGGTCTGTAGTTAAGGGGATCAGTTTTTGCACTTTTTCATGTCATGCAGTGATGTTGACTGAATTCCAAGCAGATGGAACATGACCAAGTGCAAGTGACAGGGTGAAAATGGTAGAGAGACGATGTACAAGAGCAGCTTTTTAGGACACATGAGCTGATGCCGTCCAGTCCAGTAGCATAGTCGATAGTTGAAAGAACATTCTCTGCATTCTCAGGTGCAAAAGACATTGAGTCCAGGAGCAGTTGAGTACGAAAGGGAAGGATGGGTACCAAGAGTGAGGGGTTGGCGACACAAAATTTGGAAGCAACCACAGAATTGAGACATTCGGCCTTCTTATGAGTGGAGCCGGCTATGGTGCCATTTGAAGAGAAGTAGGGTATGGAAGGTGAGCATACACCAGCGACAGACTTAACAAGACGCCACAAGATTTTAGAGGAGGGAGACGAGTTTGAAAGTTCAGTCTTGAGGTTGGACAGATAAAAACAGTTGAAATTGTGCATGGTTTGATTGTATTCTAATTTGATGACATTTACTGTTGAATGCCTTCCTCCTCCTTTCTCTCATCACATTGCGAATAGGTTTGAATGGAGGAGTGAATGAGAAGGTGTGGAAATGTGAAGTGTGTTGATTGAATTTATAGGTGTGAGATGGTGTGAAGGAATTGTGAGTGGTGAAGAAGCACACCTACTGGGATTAATCCCCATCACAGAGAAAAGTACGGATATCGTGGGGATTCAGCTGTTTTGGAACATGGAAGCCGTGAAGGTGCTGGTGTTGATAAAAGAAAAAGATAATTCACAAATTGGGTGCAAAAGTGTGGTTAAGGGCTGAGCGTGAGG
The DNA here is from genome assembly GCF_056783735.1 of Eptatretus burgeri. Classification (NCBI taxonomy): domain Eukaryota; kingdom Metazoa; phylum Chordata; class Myxini; order Myxiniformes; family Myxinidae; genus Eptatretus; species Eptatretus burgeri. The sequence continues at coordinate 81,208,497 of NC_140972.1, read as the reverse complement.
CGAGAGTGTGAGCCTGAGCTCAGGTAAAAGCTGTTCCCTGAGCCCTGGGGGCCCTGAGCGGCAGAGGCTGCAGGTACCATCAGGGCATGAAAGGAAAAAATTATATTATTGAGTAGCCTTGGATGGAGTGCCTTAGGCGAGAAGTGCCTCGAGAAGCACAGAAGCGGGGTGCCAAGAAGCGCCTTCGTTATTCAGACAGGTGCGTGTGGCTCTTTGGATGGTCCCAGGGGTGCTTAGGGGATGCCAGAGGATCTGAAATCGAGTGAGATGGTAAGATGGAAAACAAAATGTTTTTTGAAGAACTATGTTTGAGTAGATGCTTCCCCTTCACAACATTCGATGTCTGGCTGCTGGGAAAGAACAGGAGTAAGAAAATTGTTTTTTTGTGAGGGCCCATTGACGATAGGATCCCCAAATTGTGACGATAGGGGAAGGCTTGCCCCCATTGAGCCACTCCACCAGTGAGCCAGGTGAGGTCACGCCACTCCAACCTTAAAGTCCTTGTACGTACCTGAGCTTACCCCAAGGAATGAGGGAGATAATCGTGTGAGTTAGGGGGATTAGCCGGGTAGTATAGGGTTAGAATTAGTTGACTGCAAAGCTGCCCGCCATGCCTGCAATCACCACCACCACCTACCTACATGACCAACAGCTGCAACCTACCTGCAGGCCTGTCAGCCAACCCTCATTATCAACCACTGAACACTTGCTATGTGCTGGCCAAATGACCATATGAACAATAAGCTGGGGAGATACTGGGAGGGGAATAGAGAACCTTGGACACTGGACTCCTTATTGCTTTTGGAATGAAAAATGAGATGCCCTTCCTCATTGTCACTCCCACCCCTTTTTGTGAATAGTTATTGCATATAAATCTCTGGGATAAAGAATAAGTGCTGTGTGTGGTGTGCAAATGGATAGGGAAAGCTACTCGACACTTAGATTATGGAAATGAACAACTTTTTGATTGCAGGTCTAGATTAGGAGGGGAGCTGAGCATATGATAAATAGTCAGCCGGACACGATCCTTGACCCAGACTTGGGACGAGTCTTCTGGGTGCAAGGGGGCAGTGTTACTTATATGACTTAGGGGTTCATTGCGAATACATTGTAATAGTTATTTCATGTATCATGTTGAGAAAAAGTGTACATAATGAATGTATTTGACTCGGCAGTCCTGAGGTTGTTTAGCAAGTTTCTCTTTTTCACATCCAAAATGTTGGTGTCCAAGCCCAATTTTCCCCACCTTTGTTTTTTGTTTGGCTTTCCCCATTGTGTTCCATGATTATGTGTTTTCCTTTCTTTTTGAATAACATCGATGGCCATGTGGTTCAGAGACAGAAGGGCAGGTATGTGCTGTGTGTGCTTAGACATTGTGCAAGCACATGAACCGTGCTTCCCCATTGTCTCGGGTCACACACCTGCAGTTGATTTTTCATTTATTTATATTTTCATTTGCGGATTTTTCCGATGGTTCTGTGATTTTTTTTCCTGGTGTATTGGCTTCGATGTCCGTCGGCACACAAAATTACCCTGCTTCCTCATTGTCTCTGGTCGCACACCTGCAGTTGATTTTTCATTTATTTATTTTCATTTATTTATATTTTAATTTTAGGATTTTTCCGATGGTTGTGTGATTTTTTTTTTTCCTGGTGTACCGGCTTCGATGTACATCAGCACACAAAATTTCAGCTTTCTACGTCACCCGGAAGGTACTGATCTTTAATATCAGTCAGTGAGTGAGTCAGTGGTTAGAAGGAGCTTTGTGTTATATAAATATATCTTACATATATTAGGCGCACTGACCTGAGCATTTTAAAAGGGGACAGTGTTACTTAATTCTCTGGTCCTTGGATTCTGGTCCTAACAGCTTGGTTTCTGGGTTTAGCTACATTGGCTACATGAACAAATCTGGGTCGACCCATCCGGCATCGTATGGTTTGCCATCACGCCTGGTATTCAACGTTCATAAACTGCAATCTAATGTAGATCGTGCTCAGAAACAATGCAAGAGCTCAAAAGACCATTCCCATGTCCTTTTTCTCAAGACTGTTCAGGGAAAGGTATTAACCCTTGAAGCGAGAATCATGAATTTTCTTGTGCTTAATCCTCAAGTCATTCCCCATCGAGTCAGGTTCTCTTGGGTCGGCGACTTCCCATGCCCATCTACCGGCTTGTTTGCTGCATAGTCGATCCAGTCGAAAAAAAAAAATTTAATTTTGAAATTTGTACTACCCTAATTATCCGTTTTTCCATCGATATGTTGGGTAGTCTATCTCGTCGAAAAAAAAAGTTTTTTAAAAAAAATGAAATTTGTTCCACCCTTAATATCAGTATTTCCATCGATATGTTTGCTGGGTCGTCGATCGTCGGAACAAAAAAAGTAAAAAAAAAAATATTTTTTTGAAATTTGTTCCACCTTATCAGTTTTTCCGTCGATATGTTTGTCTGTCTGTCTGTCCCTCTGTTCGGTCCAGTGCTCCGTTAATACAATGGCGATTTCGATGAAACTTGGTTGGTCGGTTCAACACATGACCGAGTTGTGTGCAAATGAGAACCGTTGCTATGGACCCCTCCGTTGCCTAGCAACGGCCGAAAAACCTCTAAATGTGGGGGTATTTTAACAAAAAACAATCTGCAGCATTAACCCTTAAAGCTAGAATCATGAATTTTCTTGTGCTTAATCCTCAGGTCATTCCCCATCGAACAGGCCCATCGCGTCAGGTTCTATTGGGTAGGCGACTTCCCATGTCCGCCTACCGGCTTGTTTGTCTGTCTGTCTGCCTGTCCCTCTGTTCGGTCCAGTGCTCCGTTAATACAATGGCGATTGCGATGAAACTTGGTTGGTCAGTTCATACCATTTCCTAGTTGTGTGCAAATGAGAACCGTTGCTATGGACACCAACGTTGCCTTGCAACGGGACTTTGAAATATTAGAAAAATCATAAAAAAATTATTTTTTCGAAAATCAAAAGTCGGGCCATGAGAGACTGTGGGCAGTACATTCAGCCATATTGTCAAAAATTTCCAGCCGGATCCTATGAAAACTGTCGGAGAAGAAAGACTTTGAATGAACCCTGGTCGAAAACAATAAAAAAACGATGTTCGTTATATCTCAGAGACTATGAGTCAGATATAGATGAAACTGATATGGTAGGTTTATGGTATGTTCTCGTTATGTGTGAGAAAGAACCGTTGCTATGGACCCCTCCGTTGCCTAGCAACGGCCGAAAAACCTCTAAATGTGGGGGTATTTTAATGAAAAAACAATCTGCAGCATTAACACTTGAAGCAAGAATCATGATTTTTTTTTGCTTCACTTGGTCAAACATTATCACATTGTCTCATCCTTGACTTCTGAAACTATCTACATCGTCAAATACCGCTCGTGAACCATCGTCGTCTTCAGACTTGTTGGTTCACGAAAAATATTTTCAGGAAAAAAATAAGTGGCCACTATTTTCGTTATTGTTGTGTGTCTGTATGTCTGTCTGTTGGGAAGTCGATCCAGTCGAAAAAAAAAATTAAAAAAAAATTTGAAATCTGTCCTACCCTTATCAGTTTTTCCGTCGATATGTTTGTCTGTTGGATCGTCGATCTCGTCGAAAAAAAAAATTTTTTTTTGAAATTTGTTCCACCCTTATTATCAGTATTTCCGTCGATATGTTTGTCTGTCTGTCTGTCTGTCCCTCTGTTCGGTCCAGTGCTCCGTTAATACAATGGCAATTTCGATGAAACTTGGTTGGTAGGTTCATACCATGACCTTGTTGTGTGCAAATGAGAACCGTTGCTATGGACACCACCGTTGCCTAGCAACGGGACTTTGAAATATTTGAAAAATCATAAAAAAATTTATTTTTTCGAAAATCAAAAATCGGGCCACAAACGACTGTGGGCAGTTCATTCAGCCATATTGTCAAAAAATTCCAGCCGAATCCTATGAAAACTGTCGGAGAAGATAGACTTTGAATGAACCCTGGTCGAAAACAATAAAAAAACGAAGTTTCTTATATCTCAGAGACTATGAGTCAGATATAGATGAAAGTGGTATGGAAGGTTCATGGTATGTCCTAGTTATGAGTGAAAAAGAACCGTTGCTCTGGACCCCTCTGTTGCCTCGCAACGGCCGAAAAACCTCCAAATGTGGGGGTATTTTAACGAAAAAACAATCTGCAGCATTAACCCTTGAAGGGTTAATGTCATTTTCATTTTCGTCCCAAGGTCAACGTCACAAGTTCACAAACTTAGAAAATGTCAAAAAAAATCATTAAATTGGGCATCGAGCTCCGAGGGTTTTCCACTGTTTCGAATGAAAGTTGGTATGCAAGTAGTGCTCTTCGAGTACGACAACTTTCATCATTTACATTTTCCTGATTCCCGCCAGTTTACCCGTGACGTCCCATCGAAGGTCAAAAAATAAAAAAGGAGAACCGTGTACATTGCTCGTGAACCATCGCCGTCTCCATACTTGTTAGTTCACAAAAAATATTTTCACTAAAAAATAAGTGACCACTATATTCGTTATTGGTGTGTGTCTGTCTGTCTGTTGGGTAGTCGATCCAGGCGAAAAAACAAAATTCGAATTATTTTTTTGATATACCCTTTTTATCAGTATTTCCGTCGATATGTTTGTCTGTTGGTTCGTCAGTCGATCGAGTCAAAAAAAAATTTATTTTTATTATTTTTTTTTGAGATTTGTTCTACCCTTATTATCAGTATTTAAAATGGCGATTTAAGTTAATACAATGGCAATTTCGATGAAACTTGGTTGGTAGGTTCATGCAATTCGAAAATTGAGAAATTTTGACATAAAATCCATCTTCTCCGAGGGGGTTTGTCGAATCTGGCAGGTGTTTCGGTATTTGGTTAGCCCAATGGCACCTGCAAAGCCCCACGGAGCTCCATTTTTCATTTTCGTCCCAAAGTCAAGGACAGAAGGTCACAAACTTAGAAAATTGCGAATTTTGACGTAAAAATCACAGAACTGCCCAAACTTTGAGAGCTTGGATGACAATATTTTTTTGCATAATCTTGAGGTCATTCCCCACCTAAAGTCTTGAAACCATTTTGCTCTATCTCGAACACCTTGCCCGTGGCGCCCCCTTCAAGTTTGTTTTTCCGCTGATTTCATCAAAGTCTGGATAATCTGAGGAGTGCGAAATGCCATATAGACGATATGATGTTATATTGTTCCTGGAATGTTCCAGAGGAAGTTTTGCACCAAAGGTCATAATCCTTGACCTTTGACCTTGAAAGTTCACAAAGGTCAAATTTTTAAAAGTTGTGGGAATCGAACAGCGTTTTCGAACTTTTTCGACGAACTAACTCAAATAATCTATAGCACGTATCCTGTTTCCTTATTTTAATGTCCACAACATTGTTTAGTGACCTTTAAAGTTTATGCAAAAGTCAAATTTTGAAAGTTGTTGAACGAATCCGGGTTTTCAACATTTTGCAGCTAATAACCTGTCACTCGTACCACATCATGTTGATCATTTTTATAACTTCGTCAAACATTATCACATTGTTTCATCCTTGACTTCTGAAACAATCTACATCGTCAAGTACCACTCGTGAACCATCGTCGTCTTCAGACTTCTTGGTTCACGAAAAAATATTTCCACGAAAAAAATAATTGGTTTACGACAAAATATTTTCACGAAAAAATAAGCGACCACTATATTCGTTGTTGTTGATGGTCTGTCTGACTGTCTGTTGGGTAGTCGATCCATTCGAAAAAAATTTTTTTTTTTTATTTTTGAAATTTGTTCTCCCCTTATTATCAGTTTTTCCGTCTATGTTTGTCTGTCTGTCTGTCCCTTTGTTCATTCCAGTGCTCCGTTAATACAATAGCGATTTCGATGAAATTTGGTTGGTATGTTCATACCATGACCGAGTTGTGTGCAAATGAGAACTGTTGCTATGGACACCACCATTGCCGAGCAACAACACTGAAATTTTTGAAAAATCATAAAAAAAAAATTTCAAAAATCAAAAAACGAACTAGGATGGACTGTGGGCAGTACATTCAGCCATATTGTCAAAAATTTCCAGCCGGATCCTATGAAAACTGTCGGAGAAGATAGACTTTGAATGAACCCTGGTCGAAAACAATAAAAAAACGAAGTACATTATATCTCAGAGACTATGAGTCATATATACATGAAACTGATATGGGAGGTTCATGGTATGTTCTCGTTATGTGTGAGAAAGAACCAATGCTATGGGACCCCTCCGTTGCCTAGCAACGGCCGAAAAACCTCTAAATGTGGGGGTATTTTAACTAAAAAACAATCTGCAGCATTAACACTTGAAGTCAGAATCATGAATTTTTTTTTTTGCTTAACTTAGTCAAACATTATCACATTGTCTCATCCTTGACTTCTGAAACTATCTACATCGTCAAATACCGCTGGTGAACCATCGTCGTCTTCAGACTTGTTGGTGCACGAAAAATATTTTCACAAAAAAAATAAGTGACCACTATTTTCGTTATTGTTGTGTGTCTGTATGTCTGTCTGTTGGGTCGTCGATCCAGTCGAAAAAAAAAATTAAAATTTTTTTTTAAATCTGTCCTACCCTTATTATCAGTTTTTCCTTCGATATGTTTGTCTGTTGGATTGTCGATCTCGTCGAAAAAAAAAAAAATTGTTTTTTTGAAATTTGTTCGACCCTTATCAGTATTTCCGTCGATATGTTTGTCTGTCTGTCTGTCCGTCCCTCTGTTCGGTCCAGTGCTCCGTTAATACAATGGCGATTTTGATGAAACTTGGTTGGAAGGTTCATATCATGACCTTGTTGTGTGCAAATGAGAACCGTTGCTATGGACACCACCGTTGCCTAGCAACGGGACTTTGAAATATTTGAAAAATCATAAAAAATTTATTTTTTCAAAAATCGGGCCACGAACGACTGTGGGCAGTTCATTCAGCCATATTGTCAAAAATTTCCAGCCGGATCCTATGAAAACTGTCGGATAAGATAGACTTTGAATGAACCATGGTCGAAAACAATAAAAAAAAACGAAGTTTGTTATATCTCAGAGACTCTGAGTCTGATATACATGAAACTGGTATGGGTAGGTTCATGGTATGTCCTAGTTATGTGTGAGAAGGAACCGTTGCTTTGGACCCCTCTGTTGCCTCGCAACGGCCGAAAAACCTCCAAATGTGGGGGTATTTTAACGAAAAAATAATCTGCAGCATTAACCCTTGAAGGGTTAATGTCATTTTCATTTTCGTCCCAAGGTCAAGGTCACAAGTTCACAAACTTAGAAAATGTAAAAAAAATCAATAAATTGGGCATCGAGCTCCGAGGGTTTTCAACTGTTTCGAATGAAAGTTGGTCTGCAAGTAGTGCTCTTCGAGTCCGACAACTTTCATCATTTACATTTTTCCTGATTCCCGCCAGTTTACCCGTGGCGTCCCATCGAAGGTCAAAAAATAAAAAAGGAGAACCGTGTACATTGCTCGTGAACCATCGCCGTCTCCATACTTGTTGGTTCACGAAAAAATATTTTCACTAAAAAAATAAGTGACCACTATATTCGTTATTGGTGTGTGTGTCTGTTCGTCTGTTGGGTAGTCGATCCAGTCGAAAAAAAAAATTCGACTTATTTTTTTGATCTACCCTTTTTTTCAGTATTTCCGTCGATATGTTTGTCTGTTGGTTCGTCAGTCGATCGAGTCAAAAAAATTTTTTTTTTTATTATTTTTTTTGAGATTTGTTCTACCCTTATTGTCAGTATTTAAAATGGCGGTTTAAGTTAATAGAATGGCGATTTCGATGAAACTTGGTTGGTAGGTTCATACAATTAGAAAATTGAGAAATTTTGACATAAAATCCATCTTCTCTGAGGGGGTTTGTCGAATCTGGCAGGTGTTTCGGTATTTGGTTAGCCCAATGGCACCTGCATAGCCCCACGGAGCTCGATTTTTCATTTTCGTCCCAAAGTCAAGGACAGAAGGTCACAAACTTAGAAAATTGCGAATTTTGACGTAAAAATCATACAACTGCCCAAACTTTGAGAGCTTGGATAACAATATTTTTTGCATAATCTTGAGGTCATTCCCCACCTCAAGTCTTGAAACCATTTTGCTCTATCTCGAACACCTTGCCCGTGGCGCCCCCTTCAAGTTTGTTTTTCCGCTGATTTCATCAAAGTCTGGATAATCCGAGGAGTGCGAAATGCCATATAGCCTATATGACGTTGTATTGTTCCTGGAATGTTCCAGAGGAAGTTTTGCACCAAAGGCCATAATCCTTGACCTTTGACCTTTAAAGTTCACAAAGGTCAAATTTTCAAAGTTGTGGGAATCGAACTGTGTTTTTGACCTTCTTCGACGAACTAACTCAAATAAGCTATAGCACGTATCCTGTTTCCTTATTTTAATGTCCACAACATTGTTTTGTGACCTTTAAAGGTTATGCAAACGTCAAATTTTGAAAGTTGTTGAACAAAACCGGATTTTCAACATTTTCAGCTAATCACCTGTCACTCATACCACATCATGTTGATCATTTTTATAACTTCATCAAACATTATCACATTGTCTCATCCTTGACTTCTGAAACAATCTACATCGTCAAGTTCCGCTCGTGAACCATCGTCGTCTTCAGACTTGTTTATTCACGAAAAAATGTGACCACTATATTCGTTATTGTTGTGTGTCTGTCTGACTGTCTGTTGGATCGTCGATCCAGTGGAAAATAAAAATAAAAATAAAAAATTTTTTTTTGAAATTTGTTCTACCCTTATTATCAGTTTTTCTATCGACATGTTGGGGAGTCGATCTCGTCGAAAAAAACGTTTTTTTAAAAAAAAATTGAAATTTGTTCTACCCTTATCAGTATTTCCGTCGATATGTTTGTTGGGTGGTCAATCCAGTCGGAAATTTTTTTTTTTTTTTTATTTGAAAAATTGTTCTACCCTTCTTATCAGTTTTTCCGTCGATATGTTTGTCTGTCTGTCTGTCTGTCCCTCTGTTCAGTCCAGTGCTCCGTTAATACAATAGCGATTTCAATGAAACTTGGTTGGTAGGCTCATACCATGACCGAGTTTTGTGCAAATGAGAACCGTTGCTGTGGACACCACCATTGCCAAGCAACGAGACTGAAATTTTTGAAAAATCATAAAAAAAAAATTTCAAAAATCAAAAATCGGGCCACGACGGACTGTGGGCAGTACATTCAGCCATATTGTCAAAAATTTCCAGCCGGATCATATGAAAACTGTCGGAGAAGATAGACTTTGAATGAACCCTGGTCGAAAACAACAAAAAAACGAAGTTCGTTATATCTCAGACAGTATGAGTCAGATATACATGAAACTGGTATGGTAGGTTCATGGTATGTCCTAGTTATGTGTGAGAAAGAACCGTTGCTATGGACCCCTCCGTTGCCCAGCAACAGCCGAAAAACCTCAAAATGTGGGGGTATTTTAACAAAAAAACAATCTTCTGCATTAACCCTTGAAGCTGGAATCATGAATTTTCTTGTGCTTAATCCTCAGGTCATTCCCCATCGAGTCAGGTTCTATTGGGTAGGCAACTTCCCATGTCCACATACCAGCTTGTTTGTTGCGGTCGATTCAGCCGAGAAAAAAAAAATTAATTTTGAAATTTGTTCTACCCTTATTATCAGTTTTTCCATCGATATGTTGGGAAGTCGATCTCGTCGAAAAAAAAAAATTTTTTTTAATTTTTTGAAATTTGTTCTACCCTGATTATCATTTTTTCCACCGATATGTTGGGTAGTCGATCTCGTCGGAAAAAAAAAAGTTAAAAAAAAAATTCTTTTTTGAAATTTGTTCGACCCTTATTATCAGTATTTCCATCGATAAGTTTGCTGGGTCATCGATCGTCGGAAAAAAAAAAAGTTTAAAAAAGTTATTTTTCTGAAATTTGTTCTACCCTTATCAGTTTTTCCGTCGATATGTTTGTCTTTCTGTCTGTCCCTCTGTTCGGTCCAGTGCTCCGTTAATACAATGGCAATTTCGATGAAACTTGGTTGGTAGGTTCAACACATGACCTAGTTGTGTGCAAATGAGAACCGTTGCTCTGGACCCCTCCATTGCCAAGCAACGGCCGAAAAACCTCTAAATGTGGGGGTATTTTAACAAAAAAACATTCTGCAGCATTATCCCTTGAAGCTAGAATCATGAATTTTCTTGTGCTTAATCCTCAGGTCATTCCCCATCGAACGGGCCCATCGCGTCAGGTTCTATTGGGTAGGCGACTACCCAGGTCCGCCTCCCGGCTTGTTTGTCTGTCTGTCTGCCTGTCCCACTGTTCGGTCCAGTGCTCCGTTAATACAATGGCGATTGCGATGAAACTTGGTTGGTCGGTTCATACCATTTCCCAGTTGTGTGCAAATGAGAACCGTTGTTATGGAAACCACCGTTGCCTTGCAACGGGACTTTGAAATATTTGAAAAATCATTAAAAAAATTTCGAAAATCAAAAATCGAGACATGAGTGACTGTGGGCAGTACATTCAGCCATATTGTCAAAAATTTCCAGCCGGATCCTATGAAAACTGTCGGAGAAGAAAGACTGAATGAACCCTGGTCAAAAACAATAAAAAAACGAAGTGTGTTATATCTCAGAGACTATGAGTCACATATACATGAAACTAATATGGTTGGTTCATGGTATGTCCTAGTTATGTGTGAGAAAGAACCGTTGCTATGGACCCCTCCGTTGCCTAGCAACGGCCGAAAAACCTCTAAATGTGGGGGTATTTTAACGAAAAAACAATCTGCAGCATTAACCCTTGAAGCTGGAATCATGAATTTTCCTGTGCTTAACTTGGTCAAACATTAACACATTGTCTCATCCTTGACTTCTGAAACTATCTACATCGTCAAATACCACTCGTGAACCATCGTCATCTTCAGACTTGTTTTATTTATAATCACTGGTGTATTTCACAAGAGAACACCATTAGGTTAAACATTCTTCCTCATTTCCAATATTCTGTTTCTTTTCAGGTTCAAGTATCCACGACTGTGTCACGGTTACTTCGTTCCGACCCTTCCCATCGTCACCTTTGGGCTTCGTTACTAATAAACCTCTATTGTAAAATGAGAACCAATCAGAATGTTTTATAACACAATGATTCAGTTAAACTTGATCGTTTATTGCTGTTATCGTATGTTATGAACTCTCTGGATCCAAGATTATGAGGAATGATACGCGAACATATTTCATCCCTTTAAATTGTGCAGTCTAATTGAAGTCCCAATGCGTGTAAACTTGGTTAAATTACTATCTTTCCACCTTCATTGGTTCCACTGAGGAAGATTATCACCTTATTGAAATATAATTTACCTGCAACCCAGAAGGTCAAGATTGAGGATATTTTTTGTTTAAAAAAGTGAGAAAATGAAAGATGTGTGTCCTTCACACTTACTCACAAGGAACAATGGCTGTTTGATCTGCTCCGTCAAAGTGTCGAAATCCTGGTGAAACTATGTCCACCTCGCTCTTCCATGAGCCTTGACTTTGTCTGCAAAAATAAATAAATATTGATCTTCATCAAGCAGCGTTACTTCCACCTTAGGATGATATTTGCTGTCTGCCTTTCCTCTTATGTTTTCCTTTATTTATTTTTTTAACCTCTGGCAGTTTACCGCTTTGCTTTGTACCATTTCAGGTTATTCACTGAACTTGAAGTGATTAAATCTCATTAAAAACTGGAAAAATGGGGGTGTTCTAAAACTTTTGACCGGTAGTGTAGGCCCCAAGGTCAACAACGAAGGTGGTGTTTCTAAAATCCTCAAATTTCATCCCATTGACTTGAAATTTGAAGAGGAGTTGCATATCAGGTCACTGAATTCAACCACCAATTATTTTTGAGGTCAAGTTTGTTTGATGAATTTGGCAAGTATCGTGCTCTGCACGACATCGTCTTCTTCTTTATTTGTCTGTCAATCGCCTACAGGTCACAATTCCAAACTGATCATCATGAAACTTTACCAAGGTGTAGACATAAGAAGCCTATTGATTTTGAGGTCAAATTTCTAAAATCGTCATTTTTCATCTGATTGACTCGAAAGTTGAACAGGATTTGCATGTTGGGTCACTGAATTGGGAAACCAACTATTTGAGGTTAAAAGGTCACCTCAAGGTCAAACTTCTAAAATCATCAATGTTTATCTGAAAAATCTACAATTTCATCCGATTAACTTGAAATTTAAACAGCAATTGCATCGTGCATCACTGAATTTCAAAACCAACTATTTTTGAGGTCAAAAGGTCAAAGGTCAAACTTCTAAAATTATCAATTTCAATCTGAAAAAAATCAATTACCATCCAATTCACCTGAGCTTTGATTAAGATTGTTAATTTCAATCTTAATGAAATCGACAATTTGATGTATCCATGGCAACCTTTGGAGAGGGGGAGGGGGTGGATTTTGCAAGTATCGTGCTCTGCATGACGTTTTTTTTCTTGTTGGTTTGTTTGTTTGTTCGTTTGTTTGTTTGTTTGTCCAGGCAATATCTCAGCCATCCTTTGAACTAGAAAGCTAAAATTTGGGGACAAAAGTGAAGATGTGCTTTGGCAAAATGGTATTTCTTATTTTTTTGATTAATTGCTTAATTGATTAATTACTTAATTATTATAGATTTATTAATTACTTCTTTATTTTCTTTCTCATCTGGGCAAAATCTCACTCACCTTTTGAGCTTGGAAGCTCATATTTGGACACGACAGTGACCATTGATTTGGCTCTAAAGGTATTCTTGATTTATTGATGAATCAATTAATCTATAAATTATTTTCTTTCTTGTTTGTCCGGGGAATATCTCAGCCATCCTTTGAGCTGGGAAGCTGAAATTTAGGGACAAAAGTGAAGATGTGATTTGCAAAACAGTATTTTTAAATTTTTGATTAATCAATGAATTGCTTAATTACTTAATTATTGTCGATTTATTAATTACTTATTTATTTTCTTTCTCATCCGTGCTCTCTCTCTCAGGCACCTTTTGAGCTCAGAAGCTAATATTTGGACATGACGGTGAACAAGTGATTTGGCTATAATTGGTATTTTTTATTTATTGATTAACCAATTAATCAATTAATTATTCATTTTTTTGAAGAATTAATTAATTTTCGTAAAGTGCACATTCAGATGAAACAGTGGTGGTTTTGGGATGCTATTAGCCAATTGATTATTAGCCAATTGATTAATAAATTAATTATTTTACGATTACTATTTATTAATTTTAATTATGCAATTAATCAATCAACAGTGCTCCCTCCCAATTCCGTCTCCACGTGCTGCACGGCGGCATCGCCAGGCACCTAAGGTACCCCGGCAATGTCGTGTGCTGG
>NC_140972.1:81155162-81190162 GCF_056783735.1 Eptatretus burgeri | reverse complement strand
CAACTTAAAAAAAAAGGATATTAACATGAACATTGTGTACAAAATCCAATTAGTTTCCACTTTTCAACATAATCGTAAATCTTAACTGTCAAATGGCACAACTGTTCATGATGTACTGCCTATCTGCCAACGCATCATGTTCTGCAAACAACGCAGACAATCAGCGAACACAGGTTGCATTTCTGGTCCAGATCAATGTCGATACCACTTTACAAAAGAGTGGATGAACTGATCGACTGTGACCGACGATACACTTGTCCACTCATCTGCACACTCCTCCCTCCAAATCACAAACATGTCCTCGATTGTAATGTTGGTGATGTACTGTTCACCAAGAGGCCCATGTTTGTTACATACGAAAGACACCAAATGTAGTGGGCTGTGAATGTGCATTGAGAGCGGCACTCAGACTGAGGCCAACAACTAAACGAGTGTCCACAGGGTCAATGATGCCATCATCCCATAGCCTATTGGGTTTAAGGGCAAAAGAGAAAAGACGAACAATATTGTCAAACATCAATATTGCTTCTTGTGCAGTTAAGAAGTTCTTGTCACACACCCAAACTGCAATATGCACAGCCATTATAAAATTCTTATAGAAGGCTAATAAATTTGCTAATGCGAAATGATCTGTTTTCAAAATGCTAACGTGTGGGAATTGACATTTAAGATGAAAAGCAATTCATAAAATTAAAGATAAATTTTCCAAACAAACTGTTCTTGGAAATCCTTTCAAAATTTTCCAAAAAACCCCAAAATAAAACAATCCTGATGACGTCTGTATTGACAGTAAAATGTCAAATGAACACCGAAGATGCAGCAATATTGAGACAAATGTTAAGTCTAATTTAAAATCCAAATTTAGTGTTAAACTTTTGATTATAAAAATTTGACTTTTTTTTCAATTTGGTTGTGTCATATGTGCTATTATTTTTGGCTCATATATCATTTTGGAACTTTTACAAATCTGACATTGTCTCTTGCTCTGCAATAGCATTGAATCAACTATAACGGAACTCGGTAGAGCGCATACTTTTGCCAGGCTGAACAGTTTACGTTTTAGATCCCACTAATAGGCCGGATTTGCGTCAGGACCTGAACCAAAATCTAATCGGCTTGTTCTTGTCACACACCCAACTCATCCACCAAGTTTTGCCATGATCCATATGACTGGTGATCAGCAGGGCAGAGACAACAGGTGACACTTGTTGCTGGCAGGTAGTGCAGCAAGCGTTGTGATGGGAGATTTGATCTGTGCCCTGCTGCTTCATCAAGTTAGGGGGTTCAATTCAGTTGAGAAGATCCAGTGAGCTTCATTACGACAATATTAAAGTTTTATAAATTGGACAAAAGATCAAACCATTTAGAAAAACCTGACAAATTACCGGTCATTGTTTTGTGCAAACGATCAAGGACATGCGACTTGAATGTCAGACTATTGGGTTGTACGGGAAACTGGGGTGCATTGGGACACCGGCTGCATTCTAGCGAGCAGCTGATCTTCCCAATGTGTTGTTAAAGATATTGTTACGGGAATGGCATAAGGCGTAAATGGGGAATAGTCGCAAGGTCGAAGCTGTTTATTTCTAGTAAGTGGAACACCCTGCAACCCATGCTTCCAGAAAACAGATTTTTTTTTTAATTTTGGTCACATTTTCCATCCAATCATCATGTAACTTTATATGAAGTTACTTTGATGAACTTTGTATGAACTTTGTATGAACATATTCATGTGCATGTGCATGAACCCACATACTTTGTATGAACTTTGACCTTTGCACACATTTCTTATTTTATCAACCCGGTTGTGGGATGGTTTTGAAGGCCATAAAATACAAGTTCATGAGTCTTTCCTTAATGTTGGGAAGGGAGATGCACAGAGCACACCGTACAAGGGCAAGCATATCTACACTTGCCACGATAAATAGTTTGAGGCAAAATTATCCAAGTCTGAACTGAAAAAAAAACACGGGAAAAGGCAGGAATCCCAAATCAATTTCCCTTGATTTTCAAGGAAGTCCTGGGAAACGATTTACCAGGAAGAAACACGAGCTTGGGTTCTATTTGTTTGAAAGCTTTTCTCAGCTCAAGCTCAAGAAAATTAGGCTGGCACCATCTCCATTCTCTATCATACATAGCATCAGCGGTATAGACAACATATAAGTTACAATATATCTTGAGAACATAGAAGATAATGAGCACTAAAATATTATCCTGAACTTTGTGTTGACCGGAACTTTCAGTCGAGTCCTTTTTAATCTCATTTGCATTAGGGGTTCGGTCAATGTTCAATAAAACATGGTCAAGGATGGTTGTGGACGACTATTACTAGTAGTTATTTCATCGTGCATGTTAGCATAAGTGTGACATAATTAATTAAAAGCGAGGCAGTGTTGAATGTGGTGTTTAGAAGCTCTTGTCTCCCTTTCCCCAGTGTTAGTGACAAACCCCATTTCACCTCCATCCATTCCGCAATGTTCCCTGTGTATTTTTTCTGTTCTTCTCACAGCATAAGCAAAACTGCATGGAAGATCATGGTGCAATCAGATATGGACCGACACAATGGCAGCAAGCCCGGCGCATGAACAGAAACCACTGGCTCCTGCCAGCCAATCAGCATATGTGCGTGTCATTCGTGGGACGTGAGAGACCAGATAAGAAAGAGCGGTGGTGTGGAGATCCCACATTGTGGAGATCCCACGCTGTAATTGAGATCCCACAGTGGCTGCGTGGAGATCATGCCGAGGAGAATATCCCGCTGTGGTGTGGCGATCCGTTGATCATTACCTCTTGGATAGGTTCCACCAGTCTCTCCAATCTGTCTCATCAACCTCCTGCTGTGTACCGTGTTCCCCGTATAAGTGAGGGGCTGATAAGCATAGATAATTAAGTTTGTCACCAATAATTAAGTTGTTGCTGATACTGTGTGTGCGAGGGATTTATTTTAACATACATTCATCGAGTTGACTTATTTAGTTGATTGAACAATTAAGCCAGTACATGGAAACAATTGGGAATCGGCTCGCTAAAGCGTCATTAGTTGAAAACCAAAACGTCCTTCGACATTGCTCGGCCAAATTCGGAAGGGTACATTTGGAACGGCGCATGGTCCTCAAACCACTGACCTGCATGTGAGTCATGGGCCGACGCGGCGACCGCTCGTCCCTTACCTGCCTGGTGGTTCGGCGGTGTGGTTGGAATCCCACAACCATTAGAATATTAATTGTTAACACATTGGCACGTACAACATTATGATGGAGGTGTCAATGTGTCGGCACGCAATATCGTTGGCCAAGAATAGCTTTGTAGAAGTTATGTACCAGTTCACGTTTTTCCTGCAGTCTGCATGAACATATGGTCTTTTGTAAGTCTTCCAAAACAACCTACTTATTGCAGTGTTGTTTAAATGACCTGTCTTTGTAATTTGCACCCCATCCGAATATGGTGCTTTCCTTGAAATACAGCATCAGCGAAAATGCCAAACCTGCAGGGATATTGTTGAAAACAAGCAAGCATGAACAGATTGCACAGAGTCTTCCATTTTCCCTCTCTCCTCCAGCCTCCCACCAATTACTGGACTCTACCTTTGCTTTCCTATATTGTTCCCTTCTCCAGAAATTTCCAAAAATGTTTTTTTTTCCCAAAAGTATTCCCACCCCTTTACCTGTACAATGTCAAGTGAACTCGATCTGCAGTCCATTCTCCACAAAGCCATGCACAAAACCCCAAACTCTTTCCAACGGCCATACAAGATTAATAAAAAACATTGAAACCAGATGTCTGTAGATAACCTTCAACAAATCCTGCAGTGCATGTCATGAACAAGCTCGTCTTTGTGGGATCTGGTTTTATTAATTTTACCATGTCCCACAGGATTTCGACGGAATATTGTGTGTCATGTTTCTTTATGAAAATCTCATAAATGGAAGGGAATGATTGGGTGAAGCAGCATTTGACCACAACATACGCTGCTGGAGTTTGATTGCTGAGTATGCATTGCCCACTGACCATAAACAAATCCACAAAATATTTCTTTCTTTTCGTAAATTTCATTCATTACCTGCGGTAAGGTAGTGCTGGCATGGAAACAATGTGACGATGTAACTGGGGAAGCAGGGACATTCGATCACGAGCATTGAGTGTAACTAAGGGATCGGGGAGAGGGGATGTGGTTGCTCCAAATTTAAATATCCCATTAATGGGACCGTGTCATGAAAAACAATTCCTTTCGTTATAAGCATTCACACTTCCAGTAAATGAGTTGTCACAAGAATTGCAATTACCCCTTTTAAGGCTTTCTTCTCAGGCTACAAATAACACGGTTCTTAGTGACATTCTTGGCACAAAATTTAAATAGATCCACATAACACAAAAGGAGGAAATATTTCTTGCAATGTCCACATTGGCTTTGTGTCAGCCTGAGAAAATCTCCCAAGGGTAGGAAGACCCGGTGTTAGATACTCTGTCGTGTCTGTTTGTGCGTCTGTCATGTTGATGAGAAGAAAACAGTCATGTGAGAAAAGGAAAATGGATACATTTTGGTGTGATACGGGACTTTCAAAATGACAGATGAATGCTAACGAGGACGTTCACGCTCTGTGTGTGTGTTTCCAGCGACTCGCTTCTACCAACCGGGCACTTTTAACCTTCCATTACTAGCGCAAAATATATAAGTCAAATCGTCTTTTAAACATAATTTTTGGCATTTAATCAAAAGAGTGGCAGTTTCAGTGTGGTTAACCATAATATAATAATGTTCTGTTCCTGGATGCAAATCGGACTCACAAAAATATAGGATATACAAGAAATAGCCATAAATGAGAGGTGTCAAGTTCCTACCATTTCCTGTTAACACAAGCGAGTGGCAGCACTGCATATCTATGTATGACTGTATGTATAATGGAGCAGATACGTAATGTGTATGGTTGCATGCAAGGCAGAAATAGCGCCACCTTCAGTAGTAGCCGGTATTACAAATCATCTTCCTTTATCTTTTGATATGGAGGATAAGATGTTGTGAGAAATAAAATGTCTTTCAAAAATTATAAAGGGCATCTTATATATTATTTCCGAGTTTGTGGTTTCGTGTCACGCTATCTTCGACTTTGTTCTGCGCTCGAGTAACGTGATATTTGGCTTACATTATCTCAAAGACCATATGAGGTGCATGGTACAAAAAAAGTAAATAAAATGGTTCTGAAACAGTGAAATCGTATTCCACTTACTGCATTAAAGTAAAATTACTACTGATACTCTGCATCAGTTCCTTTCTCAAACACACTCACCCTAACATGTCACGCAGAGCGCGGGTTATGCTAGTTTCCAATAATGTTCCGCAACACATTGCTCACCTGAGGTGGGTTGAGTAGGGTACTCATTTTAAACGTTGATTTTAAACTTATCCTGTGCATTCACAAGCCTCAGATATGCACTGACCATTGATGTTCAGAAGCACCCAAATCAGATACGGTGTCTCCCTCCAACTCTTTAGTTGTGCAGAGGCACACCCCTGCTTCATCTCAGGTTCGGTACTTTTCCAAGTATATTCAGCTTCTTTTAGAAGCTTTGTGAACCATTTAAGTATGAAACATTTAAGTGCATGCACGGTAGCAAGTCACATGCCCTGAATATCTCTATTTCTTGGGGGTTCTGTGGATGTGTACTGAGCATGCTGGGTTGGATTACGTCATTTTGAAAGTTCTATATTCTACATTGATATCAGGAGTGTAGCGTAGAAGCTGACACACCATCTAAAAACAATACTGAGACCACTAGTGTGCCCACGGGACAAAAAAAAGGAAAATAATTCCCATAAATGAATTGCTCCCAATGGTTTTTCAGAAATAAAATAAATATATATATATATATATATATATATATATATATATATATATATATATATATATAATAACAAACGGGTGATTCATATCCACATAGCTGGGAGGCATTCCGTTTACCAAGATACACGAGGCAGTATGACTCGCCACCCAAGTGATGATCATTAGTGCAACTTGCATTCTGCTCATTGTAGTACATTAATAGCAAGCTAAAGAGTAATTGTATGTTCATTACTGGTACCCTTTTATCTCTTTTGCAATTATTAATGTGCATTACTCAACCTATTCATTAAATAAAAACACAACAGAAGTGAGAAATGGAATTTAATTAAATCTCGCCAGTATTCAGACTTCCAGAATGCTTAGTGGCAGGCACTGTGATGTGAATACAGTATTACAATTCCTGAGACTTTTCCAGAGGGAGCTCTCACGATGCTATATTCAGTGGTGTCTCCATTCGTCTGTGTGGTCGACAACTTGGAAATGCCAAAAAATCATTCACATCTCTCCAATGCGAGCCAAGAAAAAGTTATTGAATGTTGGTGCAATCCTACATTTTTGTACTGAAGGTCTATGCTTTGATTACATTAATTTTTTTCCAACAAACAATTTTTTTTATTTTCCTCTCAACAAAAGCAGAGGAAGGTGAAAAAGTTTGATCTGCAGTTCCTATTTTGCCATAACAGTCCTGAATTTTCTTCATTATTAGGCAGCACAAGTTGTGGGGTAGCATCATTGGCTGAGGGTGTGGCTGTGCTCCTGATGTAATGCCCTCTGCTGGTTAGGGCAGGAATTTGGAACTTGGCCTTTGTGCCGGCGATAGCTCGACTGTTTATCGCACAGTACTGAATGAACTAGCCACAAAAGAGAGTTTTTGTTTAAGTCTCTACAATGGCTCAACAGATCAATTTCAACTTTTGTTTTAATAAATAACTTGCACATTTCATTGTTTGTTATATCGAGTGAAATTAGTTCATTAAAAACGGAGCCTTTCCACCAAAAGTGCCAATTGTTACAACGAGAAAGAACAATCAGAGATTGCAGACCCTGGTCAGGACTTGTTTTGTGTGGCAAATAAATGGAAGGATTTACTAAATGAAAGGTCATTTATTCGAATGAAAAGTCGAAATAGTCTAAAGGGCAAACGTCTGAAAAGGTGTAAAGGTCTGAAAAGGTGTAAAGGCATCTAATGTCAAAAGTATCTAATGAGTCTTAAAAGGTCTCAGGGGTCTAAAAGGGTGTAATTTAAGGTGTAAAGAGTTTGAATTACCCAAAGTGGTCGAAAGGGTCTTAATACATCTAAAAAGGGTATAAAGGTCAAGGGAATCTAAAGGGTATTAAAAGGTCAAAAAGGTGTGAAGGTCTAAAGATCTAAAGCATAGAAACTGGAAAGGAGTCTGAAGGGTCAAAGGGGTGTAAAATATTTGAAGGGTCTAAAAAGAGTAAAAAAAAAAATGGTCGAAGGAGTCTGAAGGGTATAAAGAGGTCTAAACGGTACATTTCAATATTACGTAATTACAGGGATGTGAGCACAGAACTAAAAAATAAAAAATAAAAAAATAAAAAGGGAAACTTCATGCAGCACAAAGCGTTGCCATGCAAACCCCAATTAGGGGATCTGGGGGAATGTTAAAGCCAGAAAAATTTAAAGAAATTTTACTGCATTTCCTTAAATCTGGTGCATTTAAAAAAGCTTTTACTTCAATAACATTGTCCAAATTTTCAATTTATGTTATGAAGATTAAGTGAACATCTGGAGTCTGGACCAACAGGATGTCAAAGTAGGTCAAGAAATATTTGATTCATATAAAAAAAATCATGATTATGAACTGACTGCAAAATATTCAACTCTGACTGCAGCACGATAATTCACTAATAACTAATAACTACTGAGATGAATTTCAAAACAAACAATTTTTAAGTTAAATTATTGAGATCGAATTTGACAACATGCTTCAGTTTTCCTGCATCTTAAAAGCATTACTCAGGTTTCTAAATTCCCAGAAATGACAAATGAGGGTACAAAGCAAAGTAAATCTTCTGTTAATAGTTTCCACAGCAATGAGAGGGCTGACAATATGGCCTGGAGGTACGCACTCACTTTTAGGCTGCCTTGCCTGCATTTGAATCTCGACCCAGCTTTAAACTCATCCCGGTGGTTCACAGGCAGGGTGATGTGCCATCACTCGGATGGACGGTAAACAGGCGTCCGTCCCGTCTGTTGGTATTAAATTTCTTTTCCACAAATTTATTTGTAATATTATATTTATTTGAAATTTCATTTGCAATATAAGAAGGTCCAAGTGGTCTAAATGGTCAAAGGTCAACGCTGTCTAATCTGTCTGAAGGGTGGAAGGGGTCTAAATGGTGTTCATGTCTAAGGGGTCTAAAGGGTCCTCGGGGTCTTTTGGGACTTTCGGGTCTTCAGGGCCTTTTGGGTCTTCAGGGACTTTTGGGTCTTCAGGGTCTTTGGGGTCCTTTGAGGTATCTAGGGTCTTGGTGAATTAATGTTCAAACAGGATGTGATTAAAAGCCAAATAATCTTCACAGACTAAAGGACGGCTTCACCGCCTCACCGACCGTGTTTTTTCGTATACACACACATATATATATATATATATATATATATATATATATATATATATATATATATATATATATATATATATATATATATATATATATATATATATATATATATATATATATATATATATATATATATATATATATATATATATATATAGTGTTGTGGTTGACCAAATTCGCAAACCACCATGCAGGTCCCTTAGGTGAGATATCTCTAAGTATATGTGTAGTTAGGCCCCAACCCGTTGTCTAGAGGGAATAAATGTCATTCATGCGGGCTGCGACCCTTCAGGATAGCCGTTTTTCTTTTACTATCTTTATTTTGGACCAGCCGCCATTATTACCACCACCAACCACGTCTCAACAGCCATCACACAACAACCACCAACCACAACGCGGCCATCACAACAACAACTACGAACCACAACGCCGCTTCACCACAACCGCCACGACCTTTACCGTCACAACTCGCCACCATCGCATCACCGTCATCTCGCGCCACTCGTGGGCACCGATGCTGGACTCGTGCGGGGCGCGCACCGAGCAGCGTGTTCAAAAACATCACAGACTTTCCGCAGAAAAACGGATCAAAAACGACTCACGCCCACTTTTGTTCCGTCCAATCGGTGAGCGAGGGGCGATTTGGCCCCGCCTCCAGGGCGTTGGAGGGCGGTCGCTATATGCAAATTCATGGATCAAAAACCATTCACGCCCACTTTTCCTCGGGCCAATGGGGAGCCAGCAAGAGAGGTGAAGGGTCGGAGGCAGAGGGTCAAGGGTGAAAGAGCGAAGCCACGGGGCTTATAAAAACGACTGCGTTCGTCAGACAAGTTCAGTTGGAAGTTGGAATGAGTTCAGTTGGAAGTTGAGTAAGAGTTCAGTTGGAAGTTGAGTAAGGGTTGAGTGTGCGGAATTCAAGAGAGTCGTCGGTGGAGCTGGAAAGAAGTGGTACTAGTCGGAGTGAAGAGGACGGAGCTGTGGAGAAGTGACGGCGGCGAAGGCGGACGAGGGGGTGCTCGCGTCGGTGCCGGGAGCGGCACAGGGAGAGGCCAGCAACGCGACCGAGGTGGAGGAGGAGACGCTCGCCGCGGGACCCGAGACAGGGTTATATCCTCCTTTCCCCGAGCATCAGCAACCCCCTCCTGTTTCCCCCCGCGCTGAGATAGTGCGACAAAGGGGGCCCCCTTCCCACCCCCTACCAGACACTGTCCGCGAGGCCCGCGGAGTTGAGGCACCACCGCCACTTCGCGTCTCATCATCAGACGGGTAGGCCCGACACGGTCTCGGCCCCAGGCCCGCCTACCCCCTCATCCTGGAGGGTGGTTCTCTTTTCTTTTGCTTTGGGAATGTGTGTTGTCGGCGCCGTCTGTGAAGTAAAATTGTATAAGTGTTGCCGTGTGCCCGGTAGTCGGATAGATCTGCATTGTTGCATTTGCTTTTTGTGTAATATTGCATTGTCTTCTTCTTTTACATGTGCTTTTGGTGGAATTGTATATGTGTGCTTTCCGTTCGTCGCGAAATAAATGTGCTTATTGTTGAACTGTTTTCCCGCTTCGCTTCGTCATTTCTTTCATTGAATCCCCATCTTGCTTCACGTAAAGGGTTGGTCATGGGCTAAGACGCCCGATAATTAATCGAACCGTCGAGGCGACGAATAACACCGCTCGGTTATCCCGATAGTACGGAACGGGTCGCTTAAGTGGCCCGTGTCCGAAGTCGACCTGCGGCGAGGTGCGATCGCCCGGTCTACCCTCCGTGTGGGTACTTAGGTAGGTCGAATTTGGCGAGCAACCCTATCCCACGCGGGGGCCGATTGGCACGATCGCGGTGAGACTGAAAAGGTCCACCCGTGACTGGTTCCCGGCGTTAGTCCGAGAGGGTCACGACTGGATTGTCCGTCCGGTGGGCGACGTGCCGCGATTCGTGTTACGTGGCCGTCCGCACGCCGGCGGGCGCGAATCCACAACACTGGTGTCATGAGTGGGATACAAACCCATCGCCCTCCTCACGGCACTGGTAACGGAGAACGGGAAAACGGGCTCTCCTGTCTCCGGCTAAATTCACGGGAATCGGTCCAGGGGTGAGAGGAGCGACCCCCGATTCCCTCCAAATTACGAGCGAGCTAAATTAACCCTTTAAGAGAAGCAAGATGGCGTCTCAAGGCGAGAGGGAGCCGGGGGTATTAGAAATGGATGTAGAATGTGTAGAAGCCATGGCTCAGGATGAAATCCCCGTGCAGGAAATGTTGGTTGCACAGGAAAACGAACTCGCCCAACTGAACCCAGAGCCCGAAATGGGTGCGGCAGCGGCCGCGGTGTATGACACCTCCCCTCCCCCTCTCCACCAAAACCCTTCCCCAACCCCTGCCGAAACGGCTCACCCAAGCGCACCCGACATGGCCCAGCTATTCACCATGCTGGCAAAATGAATGCGGAAATGATCGAAAAGATGGATACAAATACAAATGAAGTGAAAACGACGATGGATGCGAATACACAGCAAATGAGGGAAGAAATGAAAAAGCTGCGGGGTGAGACGCAGAACATGGGCCGATGCCTGCAGGCGGGCATGAAGGCCGTGACCAGGGAGATAAAAATGGCGACTCCACGTGTAGGAACGAACGAGCTGGGAGGGGGTGCAACGGCTGACAGGCCCGCGGTGGAGGCGGGCGAAAAAATAATTCGGGGGGCGTGTTGGGCGAGGGTCGTGACAGAGGAATCGACGGTGACCAAGAGGGAAAAATTAAATGGGGAGACCAAAACGTGTGAGACGAGACACGAGGTGACGACAAAGGAAATAATAATAGTTGAGACAAGGGAGGTAAAGGGTGAAGAGTTGGCAGTGACGGTAGCCGGGAAGGGAACGATAGAGGAGAGACTGCACGGTGAGGACGGGGTAAGTGACGTGCACACACACACGGAGGTAGTGGAGGACAATGGGGTTGAGCTCGCGGAGCGTGTAGGGACCCAGTGCGAGCACCTGGGTGACCTCCTCCAGGAACGAGGGGAGGGAGTATGCCCCCTTGAGGCGAGTCACGACCAGGTGAGTTCGGTCGTGCTTTGCGAGGTTGAGGGGGCGAGTGCTGCGAACGGGTGCACGGAAAGCTTGGGGGGTATAGAGGCCCCGGAGACCCTTGTGGGGACACGAATCCCCAGTGTGGTTGTCCCTGTGTGTGTGGTGCAGGGTGTGAGTACGTCCCCGTGTGTGGAAGCGACCCCGTGTGTGAGTGGTGTGGTGGCGATGGTGCCGGAGTACGTGCTTCCCAGCACGCCGTGTGTAAAAGGGGCACCGCAAGTGAGTGAGGCACCGCGGGTGAGTTCCCCCGCGTGTGTGAGTGAGGCACGGAGTATGGATGAGACACCGCGGTTGAGTTCCCCCGCGTGTGTGGATGAGGCACCGCGGTTGAGTGCCCCCGCGTGTATGAGTGGGGCACGGTGTGTGGATGAGGCACCGCGGGTGAGTTCCCCCGCATGCGTGAGTGAACGGCTGTGTGCAAGGTCGCTGTGTGTGAGAGAGCGGTATGTGAGGGAGATGTCGGTTGGCATGCGGGAGCACGCAGCCGCGTCTCCCGGTGTGAATGTGATGGAGTGGACTGTGTGCGTCGTAACACGCAGGTGTGCGTGGGTGGAATGGAGGCGACGACGGCGACATGTAAAGAAAGAAAGCCGAGTAGCGGCTGTCGCTATTTCGGGGACCGTGCCGGGTTCACCCAGCAGTGAGCACGCGGTTCGTGCTGTGCAACGCACGAGACCGCCACGTGCTCGCTTGCGAGAGTGAAGTCCCGGTCCGGAAACGCACGCGGTGGATTTGCCGATCCCGCGGACGGACAAAGTTTAGGCAGGTAAATGGATTTGGACCGGACGGGTTCTCCACGCGATCGTGTGTGTTAAGCTCCAACGGGCAAAGCACATGTGTTCGCGTGGGGAACCCCTCGAGACGTGGGGCTTGTGTTTTTTTTATGCGCACGGTGACGTCATGGCTGCACGTGGGGTTGGAATCCGGCAGGAGGGGTATCTCTGCCGGATGGAACCGTCCAAAGAGGGACGAGGAACACGTGCAGCTGCATGACGTCACGGGCAGGTGCAAAGTGCGCGAGTTGCCGCGCTGGTGATGCGCATGAAAAAAAAAAAAAAAACAAGCCTCACTTTCGGGTGCACAGGATTCCTGGGCAAGGAGGGAAGACCCCCTTTCCGGGGCACAGGATGAAAACTAGTTAGGGGGAAGGGTTAGCTCAGTTAGACCGACTTCATGGGGCAGGGGTAAGTCCTCATGGAGTCCGTGGAATGGATTAGGTAGAGGGATTATAGCGAGATTTAGGTTGGGAAATAAAATGAATTTTTGAGTTAGGAGACAGTGACAGACTTGTGAATGTGTAGAGGGGACGTAGCTTAGCTACGTAGGTTAAAAGGAACGTGCTGTAGTTTAAGGGACGACGTGGGAGCACGAGTTAGTTAGGGGATGTAGTTAGAAGGATGGCAGAGTTCAGTGTGTGTGTGTTGAAGAGTTGGTGAGTGAAGTGGAAGCATGTGCTTGGTGAGTGAGTGAGGCCAGCGGGTCTGTGTGTGTGGAGCGAATGGGGAATGCATGGTGCGATGAGTGATTGGGGGGAGGAGTGACTCCCGCCCAAGGGACCCCGGGGTCAGTATAAAGTGAGTTAGGGGGTTAGTCAAATTGAAAAATGGAGGTCGTTTTGTTGTTGGTGGGTGTGTAGGCTCGAAACCCGTTTGGAGGGGTGCAGGAGCCCTGTTGACGGGCTTGGGAGCGTGGCTGCGAAAGGTGAGTATCGCTGAGTGGGTACCCCGGGCACCAGGCTAGTCGGCCGCGGTAGGCCATGGGCCCATGGGGGGCCGGGATAGAGTAGTGGGCACGGGTGCGCCTGCTTGGTGCGGGGGCCCGGGGCGCCATTAGCCGCGTGGGCAGTGTTGTGGGCACGGGTGACCCTCGGAAAGGGGCCCAGGAGGCCGGCCTGCCACGTGTGCGTTTCAGGGGAGGTGCCATGGGGGGCACTCCCCGGTGTTAGGGAGCTGGTAGGCTCGGAGGCAGTGTAGTGCCCGGGGGTGCCATAGCGGGAGATTCGGCAGAGGGTCGTGCCTGCCAAAGGGAGCCACGTGTCCCAGCCAGGAGACCGTGTGAGGGCACGGAGAGAAAATTGGGGGGCGAGGCCCGAAATTGTGAGGACACCAACACAGGCGACGGGAATCTGGGTTTATAGAACCAATAGTTTAAGCGAGAGGCGCTTGTTGAAAGCCCCGGGGTAGTTTAACAGTTAAATGGTTAGGGTAGATTAGGAGATGTACCCCTCCGCACCATCCATCCCCTCGCTCTCGTTGTGGGCCGCTGGACCCACTTTGGGTTAGATCGCCGAACTCTGGGGAGGCCATTCTGAGGCTTCGTTGGGCCTCGACACAGGACGTTAGCTCTCCCTTATTCCCCTCCGGGAAGGGAACGTAGGGGTTGGGAGTAGGCTAGGTGACAGGATAGGTTAGCCGAACAAGGACGATAAAGGGGGTTAGGGGACGATTTATAGTGGGGAAGTAAAAATAAATAAATAAATAAATAAATAAGTTGGGGCTAAATTGGGGTTTGACAAATTAAGGGAGTGGGTATGTACAGTGACAGGCAAAGGCGATAGGTTGGGAGGGAGACAGGTAGGTAGGTCCGAGCCCGCCTTCCAAGTGGCCAGCACCACCGCACTCCCTCCACCAACCTCCACCGAACGGCAAAGGCTGGCCAGCTTCATCTGCTGGCTGCGTCGCTGCAAGGCAAAGGCCGGCCCACTTCATCGGCAGCTGTTGTTTTGCTGCAAGGCCTGTGCCGGCCGGATCATCTGCAGCTGCTGTGCTTCAAAGCCTGTGCCGGCCAGTTCATCTGCCGGCTGTGTTTGCCTGCAACGGCCTTCTTCTGCAGGCTGTTTTTGCCTGCTGCCTTTGCCATGCCATGCCCACTGCCCCTGTTCACCAGCCCCCATTCAATTTTTGCTTTGCCCCCCCCCCCCTGTTCATTTCCATGTGCGCCAGGATCCGCAAGGCAACAGTTTGCAAGCTGCGAGAACTGCCCTGTTGGCAGCTACAACACGGGCCTGCAGTGGCGGCCCGTGCACCGTGTTTGTGTTCATGCATCCATTCGTTGTGCTCATTGCGTGTGCCACTTGAGCTGGCACGGAGACTACGTTGTGCAGCCCATGCACCGTTGTGGTTCACTGCGTTCAGTTCAAAAGGGAAGGCCTTGGACTGCGTGTGAGCAGCCAGCCACGTTCCCTGTCACCTGCATTGTTTGAGCCAGAGACTGCATGCGGGCAGCCTGGCTCCCTGCTAACTGCTTTCTTTTTGCAGAGTTCAATGATCCTGGGCCATGGTTTAGTGTAAAATTTGTAAGTTAAGGTAAGATGTACTGTAAATATGAGTGCGCCCCCGGCATGTATGTCTTAGCGCCGGCAATTTTATTTAAGTCGTCCGTGTGAGTGAGTTTGTTTAGGTAGTTACGCAGCCCTCAGGTTATTTATTTTGGGGACACGAATACCATGAATGTCGCACTCAAGGATCCGTAGGTAAAATGTACGAGGGGAAAACTACACATGATGGCACACGAAAATTTGACGACTCGGGACGAGTCTGTAAAAAGGGGAGGGGGTAGTGTTGTGGTTACCAAATTCGCAAACCACCATTCAGGTCCCTTAGGTGAGGTATTTCGGTAAGTACATGTGTAGTTAGGCCCAAACCCGTTGTCTAGTGGGAATACATGTCATTCATGCGTGCTGCGACTCTTCAGGATAGCCGTTTTTCTTTTGCTATCTTTATTTTGGACCAACCGCCATGATTACCACCACAACCACAACATCAACCACCAACCAACCACCGCTTCACCACAACCGCCACGACCTTCACATCACACCTCGCAACCGTCGCATCGCCACCGTTCTTGCGCCGCCTGTGGGTACCGGTGTTGGACTCGTGCAGGGCGCGCGCCGAACAGCGTGTACAAAATCACGGATTTTGTGCTTCAAAAACGGATCAAAAACGACACACGCCAACTTTTTGCCGTCCAATCGGTGAGGGAGGGGCGAATTGGCCCCGCCCCCAGGGCGATCGATATATGCAAATTTATGGATCAAAAAGCCTTCACGCCCACTTTTTCTCGGGCCAATGGGGAGCGAGGTGAAAGGTCAAAGGGAGGGGGTCAAAGGCGAAGCTACAGGGCGGATAAAAGGACCGTGTTAGTCAGTAGACGAGGAGAGTAAGAGAGAGGAGAGTCGGAGAGTAGGAGAGTAGGAGAGTCGGAAACAGAGAGTCAAGACTTCACGGGCGGTGGAGTTGGCAAGAAGGAGCTGGTCGTCGTGTGCGTTGGAGTCGGAACGGAGGGGACGGAGCTGTGGAAAGGCTGCGACACCAGACGAGGGGGTGCTCGCGTCGGGAGCTGCACCCCAGGGAGGCCGACAGCGCGACCTGGCCGAGGTGGAGACGCTCGTCGCGGGATAATAAAAATCCTCTATACCCCGAGCATCAGCAACCCCCTCCTGTTTCCCCCCGCGCTGAGATAGTGCGACCAAGGGGGCCCCTTTCCCACCCCCTACCAGACACTGTCCGCGGGGCCCGCGGAGTTGAGGCGCCATCGCCGCTCCTCGTCTCATCACCAGACGGGTAGGCCGACCCGGTCTCGGCCTCAGGCCCGCCTCATCCTTGAGGGTATTTCTTTTCCTTGGTTTTGGGTATGTGTTGTCGGCGCCGTCTGTGAAGTAGAATTGTATAAGTGTTGCCGTGTGCTCGGTAGTCGGTATTAGCTCTGCATTGTGTTTTCGCTTTTATATTTGCTTTTTGTGTAAATTGAATTGTGTTTTTCTTTTCTGTGTGCATTTGGTGGAATTGTATATGTGTGCTTTCCGTTCGTCGCGAATAAATGTGCTTTGTGTTGAACTGTTTCCCGCTTCGCTTCGTCATTTCTCCCATTGAATCCTCATCTTGCTTCACGTAAAGGGTTGGTAGTGGGCTGAATACGCCCGATAATTAATCGAACCGTCGAGGTCGACGATAACACCGCTCGGTTATTCTGATAGTACGGAACGGGTCGCTTAAGTGGCCCGTGTCTGAAGTCGACCTGCGGCGAGGTGCGATCGCCCGGTCTACCCTCCGTGTGGGTACTTAGGTAGGTCGAATTTGGCGAGCAACCCTATCCCACGCGGGGGCTGATTGGCTCGATCGCGGTGAGACCGAAAGGTCCACCCGTGACTGGTTCCCGGCGTTAGTCCGAGAGGGTCACGACTGGATTGTCCGTCCGGTGGGCGACGTGCCGCGATTCGAGTTACGTGGCCGTCAGCACGCCGGCGGGCGCGAATCCGTAACACTGGTGTCAGGTCGTGCGATACAAATCCATCGCCCTCCTCACGGCACTGGTATCGGAGAACAGGAAAACGGGCTCTCCTGTCTCCTGCTAAATTCACGGGAATCGGTCCAGGGGTGAGAGAAGCGACCCCCGATTCCCTCCAAATTACGAGCGAGCGAAATTAACCCTTTAAGAGAAGCAAGATGGCGTCTCAAGGCGAGCGGGAGCCGGGGGTATTAGAAATGTATATGTGTAGTAGTGTAGAATCCATGGTCCAGGATGGAATCCCCGAGCAGGAAATGTTGATTGTGCAGGAACACGGACTCGCCCAACTGAACCCAGGGCCCGAGGTGGGTGCGGCAGCGGCCGCGGTGTATGACACCTCCCCCCCCCCCTCTCCACCAAGACCCTTCCCCAACCCCTGCCGAAACGGCTCACTCAAGCGCACCCGACATGGCCCAGCTATGCGCCATGCTGGCGGCAATGACAAATGAAATGAAAAACGAAATGAAAGGCATGAACAAACAAATGATCGAAAAAATGGATGCGAATATGAAAAACGAAATGAAAGGCATGAACGAAAAGATGGATGCGTATACACAAAAGATGGATGCGTATACACAAAAAATGGAAACAAACATGAAGGAGGAAATGAAAGAGCTACGGGGTGAGACGCAGAACATGGGCCGATGCCTGCAGGCGGGCATGAAGGCCGTGACCAGGGAGCTGGGAATGGCGACTCCACGTGTGGAAGCAAACGAGCTGGAAGGGGGTGCAACGGCTGACAGGCCCGCGGTGGAGGCGGGTAAAAAAATAATTCGGGGGGCGTGTTGGGCAAGGGTCGTGAAAGAGGAATCGACGGTGACCAAAAGGGAAAAATTAAATGGGGAGACCAAAACGTGTGAGACGAGACACGAGGTGACGACAAAGGAAATAATAATAGTTGAGACACGGGAGATAGAGGGTGAATTGGACGGGGTAAGTGACGCACACACACACACGGAGGTAGTGGAGGATAATGGGGGTGAGCTGGCGGACTGGGTAGAGACCCAGTGCGAGCACCTGGATGGCCTCCTCCAGGAACGAGGGGAGGGAGTATGCCCCCTTGAGGCGAGTCACGACCAGGTGAGTTCGGTCGTGCTTTGCGAGGTTGAGGGGGCGAGTGCTGCGAACGGGTGCACGGAAAGCTTGGGGGGTATAGAGGCCCCGGAGACCCTTGTGGGGACACGAATCCCCAGTGTGGTTGTCCCTGTGTGTGTGGTGCAAGGTGTGAGTGCGTCCCCGTGTGTGGAAGCGACCCCGTGTGTGAGTGGTGTGGTGGCGATGGTGCCGGAGTACGTGCTTCCCAGCACGCCGTGTGTGAGTGAGGCACGGAGTGTGAGTGAGACACCGCGGTTGAGTGCCCCCGCGTGTGTAAGTAGTATGGTTTGTGTGAGTAGTGAGGCACGCGTGAGTGAACGGCCGAGTGCAAGGGAGACAGTGTGTGTGAGAGAGCGGTATGTGAGGGAGATGTCGGTTGGCATGCGGGAGCACGCAGCCGCGTCTCCCGGTGTGAATGTGATGGAGTGGACTGTGTGCGTCGTAACACGCAGGTGTGCGTGTGTCGAATGGCGACGACGGCGACATGTAAGGAAAGAAAGCCGAGTAGCGGCTGTAGCTATTTCGGGGACCGTGCCGGGTTCACCCAGCAGTGAGCACGAGGTTCGTGCTGTGCAACGCACGAGACCGCCACGTGCTCGCTTGCGAGAGTGAAGTCCCGGTCCGGAAACGCACGCGGTGGATTTGCCGATCCCGCGGACGGACAAAGTTTCGGCAGGTAAACGGATTTGGACCGGACGGGTTCTCCACGCGATCGTGTGTGATAAGCTCCAACGGGCAAAGCACATATGTTCGCGTGGGGAACCCCTCGAGACGTGGGGCTTGTGTTTTTTTTTATGCGCACGGTGACGTCATGGCTGCACGTGTGGTTGGAATCCGGCAGGAGGGGTATCTCTGCCGGATGGTACCGTCCAAGGAGGGACGAGGAACACGTGCAGCTGCCTGACGTCACGGCCAGGTGCAAAGTGCGCGAGCTCTGAGTTGCCGCGCAGGTGCTGCGCATGGAAAAGAAAAAAGAAAAAGCAAGCCTCACTTTCGGGTGCACAGGATTCCTGGGCAAGGGGTGAAAGACCCCCTTACCTGGGCACAGGATGGAAACTAGTTAGGGGCAAGGGTTAGCTTAGTTTGACCGACTTCATGGGGCAGGGGTAAGTCCTCATGGAGTCCGTGGAATGGATTAGTTTGAGGGATTGTAGCGAGATTTAGGTTGGGAAATAAAATGATTTATTTGGAGACAGTGACAGACTTGTGGATGTGTAGTGGGGACGTAGCTTAGCTACGTAGTGTTAAAAGGAACGTGCTACTAGTTTAAGGGATGACGTGGGAGCACGAGTTAGTTCGGGGATGTAGTTAGAAGGATGGCAGAGTTCAGCGGTGTGTGTGTTGAAGAGTTGGTGAGTTGTGAGGCATGTGCTTGGTGAGTGAGTGAGGCCAGCGGGTCTGTGTGTATGGAGCAAATGGGGAATGCATGGTGCGATGAGTGATTGGGGGGAGGAGTGACTCCCGCCCAAGGGACCCCGGGGTCAGTGTAGAGTGAGTTAGCTGGGTTAGTCAAATTGAAAAATGGAGGTCGTTTTGTTGTTGGTGGGAAAGTAGGCTCGAGACCCATTTGGAGGGGTGCAGGAGCCCTGTTGACGGGCTTGGGAGCGTGGCTGCGAAAGGTGAGTATCGCTGAGTGGGTACCCCGGGCACCAGGCTAGTCGGCCGCGGTAGGCCATGGGCCCATGGGGGGCCGGGATAGAGTAGTGGGCACGGGTGCGCCTGCTTGGTGCGGGGGCCCGTGGCGCCATTAGCCGCGTGGGCAGTGTTGTGGGCACGGGTGACCCTCGGAAAGGGGCCCGGGAGGCCGGCCTGCCACGTGTGCGTTTCAGGGGAGGTGCCATGGGGGCACTCCCGGTGTTAGGGAGCTGGTAGGCTCGGAGGCAGTGTAGTGCCCGGGGGTGCCATAGCGGGAGATTCGGCAGAGGGTCGTGCCTGCCAAAGGGAGCCACGTGTCCCAGCCAGGAGACCGTGTGAGGGCACGGAGAGAAAATTGGGGGGCGAGGCCCGAAATTGTGAGGACACCAACACAGGCGACGGGAATCTGGGTTGTTAGAACCAATAGTTTAAGCGAGAGGCGCTTGTTGAAAGCCCCGGGGTAGTTTAACAGTTAAATGGTTAGGGTAGATTAGGAGATGTACCCCTCCGCACCATCCATCCCCTCGCTGTCGTTGTGGGCCGCTGGACCCACTTTGGGTTAAGATCACCGAACTCTGGGGAGGCCATTCTGAGGCTTCGTTGGGCCTCGACACAGGACGTTAGCTCTCCCTTGTTCCCCTCCGGGAAGGGAACGTAGGGGTTGGGAGTAGGCTAGGTGACAGGATAGGTTAGCCGAACAAGGACGATAAAGGGGGTTAGGGGACGATTTATAGTGGGGAAGTAAAAATAAAAACAACAAAAAAAATAAGTTGCGGCTAAATTGGTTTTTCACAAATTAAGGGAGTGGGTATGTACAGTGACAGGCAAAGGCGATAGGTTGGGAGGGAGACAGGTAGGTAGGTCCGAGCCCGCCTTCCAAGTGGCCAGTACCACCGCATTCCCTCCACCAACCTCCACTGAACGGCAAAGGCTGGCCAGCTTCATCTGTTGGCTGCGTTGCTGCAAGGCAAAGGCCGGCCCACTTCGTCTGCAGCTGCTGTGCTGCAAGGCCTGTGCCGGCCCACTTCATCTGCCGGCTGGCTGTTTTGCTTCAAGGCCTGTGCCATCAGCTGGCCGTGTTTTGCTTCAAGGCCTGTGCCGGCCACTTCATCTGCTGGCTGCCTTTCTTCAAGGCCTGTGCCGGCCAGTTCATCTGCCGGCTGTGTTTGCCTGCAGCGGCCTTCTTCTGCGGGCTGTGTTTGCCTGCTCACCTTTGCCATGCCATGCCCACTGCCCACGTTCACCAGCCCCGTTCAATTTTTGCTTTGCCCCCCCCTGTTCATTTCCATGTGCGCCAGGATCCGCAAGGCAACAGTTTGCAAGCTGCGAGAACTGCCCTGTTGGCAGCTACAACACGGGCCTGCAGTGGCGGCCCGTGCACCGTGTTTGCGTCCATCCATTCATCCATCCATTCGTTGTGTTCATTGCGTGTGCCACTTGAGCTGGCACGGAGACTGCGTTTGTGCAGCCCATGCACCGTTGTGGTTCACTGCGTTCAGTTCAAAAGGGAAGGCCTTGGACTGCGTGTGAGCAGCCAGCCACGTTCCCTGTCACCTGCATTGTTTGAGCCAGAGACTGCATGCGGGCAGCCTGGCTCCCTGCTAACTGCTTTCTTTTTGCAGAGTTCAATGATCCTGGGCCATGGTTTAGTGTAAAATTTGTAAGTTAAGGTTAAGATGTACTGTACATATGAGTGCGCCCCTGGCATGTCTGTCTAGCGCCGGCAATTTTATTTAAGTCGTCCGTGTGAGTGAGTTTGTTTAGATAGTTACGCAGCCCTCAGGTTATTTATTTTGGGGACACGAATACCATGAATGTCGCACTCAGGGATCCGTAGGTAAAATGTACTAGGGGAAAACTACACATGATGGCACACGAAAATTTGACGACTCGGGACGAGTCTGTAAAAAGGGGAGGGGGTAGTGTTGTGGTTACCAAATTCGCAAACCACCATTCAGGTCCCTTAGGTGAGGTATCTCGGTAAGTACATGTGTAGTTAGGCCCAAACCCGTTGTCTAGTGGGAATACATGTCATTCATGCGTGCTGCGACTCTTCAGGATAGCCGTTTTTCTTTTGCTATCTTTATTTTGGACCAACCGCCATGATTACCACCACAACCACAACATCAACCACCAACCAACCACCGCTTCACCACAACCGCCACGACCTTCACGTCACACCTCGCAACCGTCGCATCGCCACCGTTCTTGCGCCGCCTGTGGGTACCGGTGTTGGACTCGTGCAGGGCGCGCGCCGAACAGCGTGTACAAAATCACGGATTTTGTGCTTCAAAAACGGATCAAAAACGACACACGCCCACTTTTTGCCGTCCAATCGGTGAGCGAGGGGCGAATTGGCCCCGCCCCCAGGGCGATCGATATATGCAAATTTATGGATCAAAAAGCCTTCACGCCCACTTTTTCTCGGGCCAATGGGGAGCGAGGTGAAAGGTCAAAGGGAGGGGGTCAAAGGCGAAGCTACAGGGCGGATAAAAGGACCGTGTTCGTCAGTAGACGAGGAGAGTAAGAGAGAGGAGAGTCGGAGAGTAGGAGAGTAGGAGAGTCGGAAACAGAGAGTCAAGACTTCGCGGGCGGTGGAGTTGGCAAGAAGGAGCTGGTCGTCGTGTGCGTTGGAGTCGGAACGGAGGGGACGGAGCTGTGGAAAGGCGGCGACACCAGACGAGGGGGTGCTCGCGTCGGGAGCTGCACCCCAGGGAGGCCGACAGCGCGACCTGGCAGGGAGGCCGACAGCGCGACCTGGCCGAGGTGGAGACGCTCGTCGCGGGATAATAAAAATCCTCTATACCCCGAGCATCAGCAACCCCCTCCTGTTTCCCCCCGCGCTGAGATAGTGCGACCAAGGGGGCCCCTTTCCCACCCCCTACCAGACACTGTCCGCGGGGCCCGCGGAGTTGAGGCGCCATCGCCGCTCCTCGTCTCATCACCAGACGGGTAGGCCGACCCGGTCTCGGCCTCAGGCCCGCCTCATCCTTGAGGGTATTTCTTTTCCTTGGTTTTGGGTATGTGTTGTCGGCGCCGTCTGTGAAGTAGAATTGTATAAGTGTTGCCGTGTGCTCGGTAGTCGGTATCAGCTCTGCATTGTGTTTTCGCTTTTATATTTGCTTTTTGTGTAAATTGAATTGTGTTTTTCTTTTCTGTGTGCATTTGGTGGAATTGTATATGTGTGCTTTCCGTTCGTCGCGAATAAATGTGCTTTGTGTTGAACTGTTTCCCGCTTCGCTTCGTCATTTCTCCCATTGAATCCTCATCTTGCTTCACGTAAAGTGTTGGTAGTGGGCTGAATACGCCCGATAATTAATCGAACCGTCGAGGTCGACGATAACACCGCTTGGTTATTCTGATAGTACGGAACGGGTCGCTTAAGTGGCCCGTGTCTGAAGTCGACCTGCGGCGAGGTGCGATCGCCCGGTCTACCCTCCGCGTGGGTACTTTGGTAGGTCGAATTTGGCGAGCAACCCTATCCCACGCGGGGGCTGATTGGCTCGATCGCGGTGAGACCGAAAGGTCCACCCGTGACTGGTTCCCGGCGTTAGTCCGAGAGGGTCACGACTGGATTGTCCGTCCGGTGGGCGACGTGCCGCGATTCGAGTTACGTGGCCGTCAGCACGCCGGCGGGCGCGAATCCGTAACAATATATATATATATATATATATATATATATATATATACTGTATATCTCAGTTACTGTAGTTTTATTATTTTTGACACACAACCCACTCATGTGCACGTTGAACCTTCTCTGTCTCTTTCACAATCATTTCATGGAACTTCCTCTTTGACAAAGGAATCTTCGTTGAAATCACGACACCACTTGATGTATGTTTTTATTTTTCTTTCAACTTTTTTGCTTCTTTCATGTCCTGGCTTATGCAATATGTCAGACGCACGTTCTTGCACACGACAGTGTTCACCTTGGGCCGCTTTGGATCAGAATGGTAAAACATCTCAACAGATGTCATGCCCCTCGATAATAGCTCATACTTAACTGACTGCATAACATTGTTTGTCTGTGTGCTCATGTTTGGATATGTATCATCCAATATGTTCCCCATGATGCTGAAATTACTCTCTACCACCAGACCATGGAAACAAGAGAGTATGGCTTTCTTTGACAACAAGTGTGAGAAATGGATATCTACTACTTTTCCCCACTCTAGCCAAACACAGGTCCAGTTTTTTCATCTTGGCAAGCAAGTTGCCATCGAGGCTGCATGCTCTGACCTCCATATCATAGTCATTCATGTCCTCATCCTTTATCAAGCTGGTGGCCAATGATGGGAGTTTGTTAAATGAGTACTGTGCGGTCTAATGCTGCCTCACGCCAGGATTAAGGGCTGACATGGCATTGAGTAGATTGTTGTTGATCAGTGTCTTTGACAACAAAGAGATGCTGCATCAGATGTAAGCTTCCTTAGTTTTCTCCATGAATGCTGTGACTGTGTTGTCCTCGCCATAGCTTTACAAGATGCTCCTTGTCTGACTTCCAGTGAAAAAAACTTCTCCAGGGAATATGATTGCTGATGTATGATAACGGTAGGTTAACCGGTTTCGTTGTTGTCAGCCTCTTCAAAACCTCAAGCTTGATGATGTTGTGAAGAACCTTTGTGGCCAGCTGTTTCTGCTCATCATGTAGCTTGTCGACCTTGCTTTCCTTGACTGAAACATGATGACATATTCATTCAAGTGATGAAGTACTGCTGTGTGGAGCTGCGCGATCAGACCAGTTTTACTTCCGTGTGTGTGTGTGTGTGTGTGTGTGTGTGTGTGTGTTTTTTTTTTTTTTTACTTGGAACAAGAATTTGTGTCGATTCAATGATAAAGACGCCAGTTTCAAAAGCCTCTCTTCTTGGGATTGATAAAGAATAAGCGGAAAGGGTCCTTAATGTAGTGGTTCCAACGGTAACATTTATTTAATTATTCGTGCCTGATGTTGGCTTAATGGTTAGGGCGGTGGACTTGGGATTCTACGATCCTGAGTTCAAACCCCACTCGGTTGTTGAATTAATACCAGGTGGGGTTGGACTCTGCCTGTCATCCTTCCGAAGTTGGCAAAATGAGTACCAACATGCTGGTATCCTATGTCGGAGTGGTGACCCGTCCAGGATTGTGTCCAATAGCCAACGCTCTGTACAAAGTGTGGTCCCAAAGGTTTGGGTGGATTTATTATTCTATTGCCACTGTAGACCTTCTTTTAAATCTTGCTACAATTCACGGACCAATTCTTGTTACTTGCAAAATCGAAGATTTTTCAAGTATATTGGTCGGTTGATTTTGTTATTATGTCTGTCTGTCTGTTTGTTTGTCGCCGACAGGTCACAATTTCAAATCGACCTTCACGAAACTTCACCACATGGTGGAGTTTGACACAAGGAAGAAGCCTTTTGTTATTGAGGTCAAAAGGTCAAAATAGGCCAAAGGTCAACAACTTAGCTGAGATTTCTAAAATCCTCAACTTTCATCAGATAGACTTGAAATATGAAGAGGATTTATATTTTAGCTCACTGAATTCAACCAGTCAATTATTTTGGAGTTCCACTTAGGCCAAAAGGTCAACGTAGGCTGAATTTCTAAAATTGTCAATTTTCATCCGATTCACTTGGAATTTGAAAGGTTGCTTATTCGGTCATTGAATTCAACCAGCAATTATTTTTGAGGTCAAATTTGTTTTATGGATTTTGCAAGTATCGTGTTCTGTACGTCTCCTATTCTTGTTTGTGTGTTTGTTTGTCACACTACTCCTTCTACACTTCTGGGCTAATTACAGCCAGACTTGCTGCATAGGATTAGCATGGCCACAAATAATGTATCGGCGTGTTTTTATCTTTCCCGGTAGTCTTGGGGGAGGGAAGGGTGGGGGGCGGGGGGGGGGGGACGCAAGCTCTCCATGTAAATGTGTTTTGTGTAGCACCGCTCCAGGAGGGAGAGGATATTACAAGTCCCTCCCCGCTCCTCCCCCCACCCCACCCTTTACAGTACAGTATTCCTGTCCCCACATTTTACAGTGCAATGAGGTGTTTTGAATTATGCAGCGATAGATATTTTGGAGAGGTGTTTCGAATTACACATTTGAAATGTTAGGGAGCGGGTGCTTCGAGTTTCAACAATACATGTTTTAAGGCCTAAAAACATTGCTCACTTATGACAATGACACATCACATTGTGCTGTATTTGTTTCAGGTCAGCAGAAATTGTTCAGCTTGTTCGAGCAACCTGATCCAGAAGGCCATTCTACCAAAAATCCGACACAAGCAAAAACTCTAGAACCATTAACACCACAAGCCGACAGGGTTCACAAAGCAGAGGCCATGGTCTTGTCTTTTAATGCGGAAAATTCACTTTCATTTTCCCAAGTGTGTAAGCTTATTGTTCTTACAAAAGCACTGGCTCTTGACAAGTATGCTCTTGATCAGCTGTCCATTGACGGAACATCAGCTTCATCTGAATTCTAAAGCCTGGTGTTGGCTTAGCGGTTTGCGTGGCGGGCTTGGGATCTTTGGATCCTGAATTTGAGCCACGTTGGCTGCTGAACTAGCATCAGGTGGGGTTGACTCAGCCTGTCATCCTTCCGAGGTGGCGAAATGAGTACCAGTGTACTGGTATTGGGGAACAGCATCAGCAGCACAGCCGTGTCCCAACAAAATGATAGCTACCCAGCAGCCAAGCTGCCATGCGCAAGAAGAAGAAGCGTCATCTGAAATGACTCATAGACTTGCCAAAACTTACAAGGATAAGTGCAACGCAGCATAACAAATTTCCCTTGAACGATGAAGGAGCAACCAGTTGAAACAACTGTCATGGTAAGTTACTTCTGCCTTGCAGATTCGATAGAAAGTAGTCTTGCATCACTTTGAGTCTGACAATGTCATAAAACTTGACAGTGAGATGCTCATTGCAGCTATTGACAAGTTGTTTATTGATCACAATATTCCTTTGGACAACTTAATGCCAATATTGATGGACTCATGTGCTGTAATGCGAGGATTGAAAACCGGATTGGAAATAAGGATAAAAAAAACAATAGGGTGAGGAATTTGCTTGATATTGATGGCGATACATGTCATCATGCTCACACTGCTGCGAAGAAATTCTGTGAGCCATTTGATTACCATGTTGAAGGTTTGATGTGTGATCTTCACTCTGACTTCAAATGGTCAGCTGACCGCAGAGAAGTTTCTGTGACATTCTTGGCGATGTCAAATATACTCAGGGATACATTTCCCACAGGTGGTTGTCAGTGTATGATGTAAGTGTTGATACAATCCGACTCTTTGATGCTTAATTATACCATCTTCTTTACACCATTTCTCTCTAAAACCGATACTGACACTTCCAAAAGATAGGTGTGAATAGAAGATGTCACACAAGAAACCGAAATTTCCAAAGACAGGTACAAATGGAAGATGTCACACAAAAAACCAAAACAGCAACAAATACAGCCCATATGATTGCAAAAAAGACAAAAGGAAAGTATACAATAAAATGTCAACACATATAATACACCGACAACTGGGAGAATGATAAAAGAGCAGGTAGATATTAAGAAAAAAAAAAAAGAGTGACAGATTGGGCAGAGACAAACAAGGCTCATTGGAATCTATACCAATAGAAGGCAATGTGTGTGTGTGTGTGTGTGTGTGTGTGTGTGTGTGTGTGTGTGTGTGTGTGTGTGTGTGTGTGTGTGTGTGTGTGTGTGTGTGTGTGTGTGTCAGTGTGTGTGTCAGTGTGTGTGTCAGTGTGTGTGTGTGTGTATGTGTGTGTGTCAGTGTGTGCGTCAGTGTGTGCGTCAGTGTGTGCGTCAGTGTGTGCGTCAGTGTGTGCGTCAGTGTGTGTGTCAGTGTGTGCGTCAGTGTGTGCGTCTCCTCCATAACTCCAAAACTATAAAAACCTAGCAGCCTGACACTTTTCATGCATACCAAGAAAACCCAAAGGGAGTGCAAGAGTGAAAATTGGGTGTTTGGGTTAATTAAAACACCACTTTTGAACATAATTAATGGCCTTATTTAATTATATCCATCAGGAGATCCTTGGCCACCTCGCTGTCTCAGTCTTCAGGTGTTTCCTGGGTAACCTCACTGCGGTCTTAAGCAGTCATGTCTTTTGGCCTGCTCAACCATGCTTTGACTTGGAACAGGCCGCAACGATATCTTAACGATAAAAATTTTTTTTCACTTTCCTCACTCATATTATCGAATGCCTGTTCATCACAGCTCCCAATCGCTGGGTATACAGGCTTATAAATGCCTGGAGACACCAGCATTCGTGGCTTTATTTCATTTGCAAATATGAATAACCGAGAGAATCTCTTAAACTAACCAGAATTACAAAATGTAAGCTCCAGATTTGAAAGTATCAACATTTCCGACTCCTGTAAAAAAAAGTGTTGATTTGTCCAATTCAGACATTGCATGGGCATTTCCGAGTGCATAGTTGTATTGACGGCAACTGGTAATCGCTTGCCAAGCCAGGCGTTCTGTTGGAGTGCTTACTTGAGGGCTTAAGCCACTTACCGAGTTGTACAGTTCATGTCGGTTGATAGCGGTGCAGTTCGTGTCCCGATTGGGATGTACAGTCGACAAGGTAGAAGTACATATACAGCACATACAGATGTGGTACATATGGGTAGATTTGGATCTGAACAGACTCTCTCCGTGGGTGTGTGGACATGCCGTGCCTGTTACTGGGTGCCGTGGTGGCAAAGTTTCATCCCGTATCTTATGGAGGTTCTATCAGGTTTTCCTTTGTCCTCGCGCCTGTTTCTAAAGCATTTGGTTTTCGGATTTGCTTTACAAAGGTTTAATGTTTCTCTTTGTGAGTTTCAAAGCAAAATATATTTGATAACGCCCGATTTCTGAGCTGTTTGCTGTATTAATGTATTTTCTCAATTACTGAGCCAAATTTTTTCCACCCGTCCCACGGAGCTGTTTATAAAGATTAATGTTTGTGAACATATCCCTGAAATGTCTCGATAAATGTAACGTTTTTCGGTGAAAGCTACTCAAGGTTTCTGGGTTGTATACAGCACGTATGTAGTCGGTAATCACACTGACTCCAACCTGCCGATTCCAGAAAAATTGCCGATATCGACAAAGCAAGTGTGTGTGTGTGTGTGTGTGTGTGTGTGTGTGTGTGTGTGTGTGTGTGTGTGTGTGTGTGTGTGTGTGTGTGTGTGTGTGTTCACAAAGCACAACATGTTCTCTCTGATTACTCCCATACCTTTCACCCCTCTCTCTCTGTCTGTCTGTCTGTCTCTTGACGTATCCGAAAGGTGGTGATTATTTCTGGATGGTGGTTATCTCCATATGTGTCTGGACGGTGGTTATTTCTCGGCGGGGTTTGTCTCCAGACATGTCCGGATGATATTTATTGCCAGACATGTCTGGATGGGAGTTTGTCTCTGGACACACCCAGATGGGAGTTTGTCTCCGGACACACCCGGATGGGAGTTTGTCTCCAGACGTGACCAGATGAGAGTTTGTCTCTGGATGGGAGTTTGTCTCTGGACGTGTTCGGGCAGTGTTTACGTCTGGACGGGAGTTTGTCTCTGGACGCGTCCGGGCGGTGTTTGTCTCTGGACGTGTCCGGGCGGTGTTCATCAAAGGACAAGTCCAGCCGGTGTTCTTCTCTGGACATGTCTGTGTGGTGTTCGTCAAAAGACGCGTCCAGGCGGTGTTCGTCAAATGACACGTCCAGCCGGTGTTCGTCTCCGGACAGGTCCGGGTGGTGTTCGTCAAATGACACGTCCAGCCGGTGTTCGTCTCCGGACATGTCTGGGCGGTGTTCGTCAAATGACACGTCCAGCCAGTGTTCGTCTCCGGACACGTCCGAGTGGTGTTCGTCTCCGGACACGTCCGGGCGGTCGGTGTTTATCAAAGGATGCATCCGGGAGGTATTCGTCTCCAGACGAGTCTGGGCGGTGTTTATGTCCGGACGGCTTGGCTCCAAACGTGTCCGGGTGGTGTTTGTCTCTGAGTGGTATTCATAGCATGACTGGTAGAAAATGGATTGCAGACATTATTTTGTTTCCATTTTCACTATTATTCTTTGCAAAATAATTTTGATGAGACGGTATGAATCGTGATTGATGCTCCACTACACGTTTGCCTTCCCTTCCTCTCACTGCCTTCCCTCCCCACCCCACCTTTCTCACTCTCCCTCCCTCCTCACTCTCCCCCACCCCTCTTCGCTCTCACTCCTCTCTCTTTCCTCTTTCCCCCTCCCTCCTCTCTCCTCACTCTCTCCCCACCCCTCTCTATCTTCCCCCTCTCCCCCCCTCCCCACCATCTCAGTGTTCCCATCGGCGAAGCAACAGGTGGTATTTCCTAGTAGCTAAGAGGTCAGCTCAACTGGGATGGAGAATGAATCATAATAAATGCCCAAGACCAGGGACACGGCACAAATGGCTTCAAGAGAATGGAAGGACTGAGTCAATTGGACAGGTGTAAATTCAGCAAGGTAGAAACAAAGCACAAGCCACCTCCTATCAGGATGAAAAACTCATGTCAGAACAGCTGTACAAACCACAAGGTATGTAGAGTAATCCACTGGCACATCCACAGAAAATTCAATTTCCCAGTTCTCCAAAACTCATGGAAACATGAACCAAAAGCATTGAAAACAAGGACATAATCCTCACGTGCAACCTGATGATCCCATCGAGCCTGAACATCGAAAACATAGCACTGCGACTGGACATAGTACTCAGATACAAAAAGGAACATAACGCGTTGTTAATTGAGGTTTCAGTTCCCATTGATGTTGGTCTAAATAACACAGAAATCAAGAAAATGATGAAATATCAAGACCTCAAGAATGAAGTGAAAAGATCCTGTAGTTGAAGAGCACTGATATTGTACCAGTGATAAATGGAGCAACGGGAATGATAAAGAAGAACCTTCTGGAGATATTAAATGAGACTCGTACATGTGCAGGAACAAATTTACAAATAAAAGGGCTGTATATGAACCCATGGATATCCCCACTGTCTGCCGGAGTGTGTTGTTGCCAAATGTAAACAAACTGTTGTTTAGGAGAAACTGAATACTTTCTTCTTGTAATTTTTTTTGATAAAACGACGTGAAATTTGATTTTCCTTCTTCGTTAAAAATCTTGCAGTATCCGAAGCTGGGCTTCCATATCTTTATCAAACACAAGAGCTGGTGTGCTATTTTCTATTTCCTTTGCAAGCCAGTTCCATCACCAAGGATTTAAAATTCCTGCAATGATCTCAATCACATTGGTTTTCCTATCGAGCACGTCCTTTCTGAAATGCACCATTTTACTCTATAGGAGGAACATGCATTTGGACCAATGAAAAGGCTTGTAAAATGGCACATCCGTTTCCGGTGTG
Source organism: Eptatretus burgeri (assembly GCF_056783735.1). NCBI lineage: Eukaryota > Metazoa > Chordata > Myxini > Myxiniformes > Myxinidae > Eptatretus > Eptatretus burgeri. Next base: position 81,159,277 of record NC_140972.1, on the reverse strand, counting down.
AAGAATTGACAGACGTTTGAAAATTATTGTATGTGTTTGACTATTTCAAACCTTGTATTTTGAATCTGTACATTTGAAATGCAGAAATGATAAAAAAAATATATATTTTTTACGAGAAAAGTTATTTTGTAAAGGGCAGATTTCAGTCTTTCCATAGATATCTCATCCCTATAATTAAGACGTAATTAATAGATGTAATCACGGTCCAATGGTACCTAATTTATAGACGTACTCACATTTCATTCCTCCATAATTAATAGACATACACTGCATTAGTATATAATTAAGAGACTTACGTTCCAATAGTACATAATTAATATAAGTACTTATTCCGATAGTACGTAATTAATAGACACACTCATATACCATTATTTCATTATTATTACCTCTGCCACCAAAGGTGAAGGAGGTTGTGTTTTCACCCCCTTTCTGTCTGTTTGTGTACAGGGTATCTCAAAAAGTTGTGGACGGATTCGGAGGAAACTTGGTGGACATGTTGGGTGTGTGACAAGGCAGAATCGATTCGATTTTCGTGAAGATCTGAATCCGGATCCGAATCTGATAATTTTTTAAGTGATTCTTCACCATTGAGAGATGGGGCTAAACTAATATGAAGCACGATATCTCAAAAAGTTGTACCAGTGATAAATTGTCCGGAAGAGGAACCACAGATGCAGGAACAAGCCATTGAGAGATGGGGCAAAACTAATATATAGCACGATATCTCAAAAAGTTGTGGATGGATTGGGACAAAACTTGGTGGACACGTTGGGTGTGTGTGACAAAGACGAATTCGATTTTGGTGAAGATCCGATTCCGGATCTGGATAGGAGAATTATTTGATTTTTAAAGTGATTCCTCACCATTGAGTGATAGGACTAAAATGATGAGGAGCACGATATCTCAAAAAGTTCTGGATGGATTTGGACAAAACTTGGTGGATGAGTTGGTTTGGTAACAAGAACAAGCCGATTAAATTTTATTTCAGGTCTGAATCCAGATCCATCCTATCACTGGGATACAAAGTGTAAACTCATCAGCATGGCAGAGGTATGCACTCTACCGCATGCCCTTCTACTTACTATTGTTATTACTATCATTAACATGATCAACATATCATTGTTATTATTATTATCACCATGAACATTTTCAATATGGTCATTATTATTATCATTATGTTCCATTGTAATTATCATTATCATTCTGTATCATGATTATTATTTTTAAATATAATTATCCTTACATACCATTATAATTATTATCATTATAATTATCATTATCAGTATTATCATTATCATCATTACGTATCATCATTTCAATAGTATGTAGATAACAGACATACTCACGTTCTTTGAGGACAAACAAACAGACAAACACGCCCAAATGCAATATCCTCTGGCGAGGGTAATACGTATTCCTGATTATGGGCTTCTTCTGCAATCATTTTTTTTGGCACAAACAAGTCGTCATTTCTAAAGAAATGGAACCCCATGACTGTGACTGAATGTCTTCCACAATATTGGTCATATTGGAAAAACTATTTGAGGATCTACTGGCTCTATATTGTTAAATGCAAGTTTGTTCCTCCTGCGGCATATTTGATAGTTGCAGCTGCTAACGTAAATGATGATCATAGTGTGTGCAATAAAACCATAGATTCAGGCAAAACAGCTTATTGGTATGGCACTGGTTTTACAAGAGCACATTTTTACAGATTTATTCAGTCCCTAATCCCTGAGGCCAGGTGATGCGTTTGTGTGAAAACGAGTTATGCAGATTCAATACAATTTGCCACCACTCTACAATATGACACAATCTTTCCAATTCACACCAATATTTTTTTTTCCAAAACTCAGGAAGAACATTGGAAAGATTCTTTGGTCAGGATAAGATTAAATTTGAAACTTGTCAATAATACAATATTTAATTGCGGTATGAATGGCACATAATATTTATATATATATATAGGCTGAATCTCATATCAATACGTAGTACCTGCAAAGGGTGAGAGATGCATCTTGGAGCACACAATCCTTAAAGATGAGGATATAAATCCCATCTGCATTTAGGTTGTGCATCTGAAAGATGCCGTATAATTTCTCAAAGAAAAAAAAAAAAGGTCATTCAGTGCCAGTACCAATGAGAAATTCTCCAACTTGATGAGAAATGTATATATCAAGTTTCTCTTTTGCTCAGGCGAAGGGATAATGTCTGAAACGTCAGTTTCCCATGGGTTCCCACGGCAGTTCGCATACTTAATGCATTGTTATGCTTTTCCGCAAATGCAGAACACCACTCACTTTCACAATCAATTTTTCCATCTAGATATTAAGTTTGACTACATCGTGAGGAGGGTAGAGATAGCCAGAGAAGATAGACTGATAGATTAAATTGTTGATCTCACGTGGATAAATCAAAATTAAACGTGCATTCTGACTCAGTTGCAGTCTATGAAAAACACAGAGCGACCCACTTCATAAAGCACTGTTAGCTCCCACACTACTAACCACAGCATTAGTCAGTCTACATTGGCTATGGAAGCCGACTATTGGTAAATCATCAGCCCACCTTTTGGGGGAAAAAAAATCCATGGGAACGTTTCTCACTTTCCTAACCATCATCTCTGTTGACATGTGCCTGTTTTTTTTTTTTAAGAAAAAGGTCACAAAAACAATAGCCCTGGGTGCTCACCTGGTAGTGGCTGGATAAGATAACCTGGGAACCACTGGTAGGCATGGATGACCCATAAAATATCTAATGGAGAAGAAAGTAAATACCTATGGAATTTTTCTTTAATGCAGTGAACAAACTTTGGTACATCACGGGTGATAAAGGTTGTGATCTAGTTTCATCCAAATTGTGTGTGTGGTTTCAGAAAAGAAAGCAAATACATATTTTGGGGGTTAACCCTCCGGTAGATCCCCTTAGACCTCAATTTTTGTTTTTAGTCGTGTGAACAAACTTTAGTACGTCACAGGTGATTAAGGTTGTGGTCAAGTTTCATCAGAATTGAATCTGTAATTCTGCGAAGAAAGCAAATATCTATTTTGAGGGGCCAAACACCTCCACCCCCCCCCATAGACCCCTCTATTGAGCACAAATTTTGATTGAACCCTGTAAACTTACCATTCTCTTAGCTTCCTGCTTAGTTTGTGATTGCTGGGTTATTACTTATCACCTCTATAAAAATAAACCCTCATCATAGAAAAGGTAAGCTAAGAATGTATCGATGTAAGATGAGTAGAATAGTCCCACTTTTTGTTTTCCATTGTAAGTTGTTGACTCATTTTCATGCATTTACATCCAAATGCTGCATTGTACACTTTAAAACACTCACAGTACCCTTAAAAACTGAGAGGAAGGAAGGACAACTCAACTAAATTACAAAACAACGAATGTATTCCTGACTTTGTCAATTGAAAAAAGCGGTTAAAATAAAGCCTGGATAACAATGGACACTGTTTTGCAACAGCCACGGGAACAACTACAGCCATGGATTTTATCAGCGACAGAAGACATTTTCATGAACCTTATGATGCAAATGTAGTTGCGAGTGTGAAAACTCACCTTGCACTTGAGTAGTAAGGAGAACCCTCCTGCTCAAACCTCCTAATTATCGGTTCCTTCAGAGCCTTTTCCTCTTCGTTTGACATCTGCACATATCACCAATTAAAGTGTTATTCGAATGTTTAAACATCCAAGCAGTAACTAAAATTAAAAACAACATGGGTTGCTCAAGATTATGGAAAATATTCTTCAATTATCAAGTCAGAAATGCTAAAAGCACCTGCCAGTGCAGAATGAAAATCACTCAAACTGTGTACCACAACTTGGTCATGTGATCACATTATATAATATGAATTAGGAATTTGTATTTTGTATCTTGCAGAGGAATGGCACAGGCATTCCATTCAAAAAAGTTAGAACATAGAAGTAGCTTGAGAAATTAAATATTTATTTAGAAACAGGTGTGACCTCAAATATTGATTTAAATTGTCCATTATCTCATAATGCTAGGCCTCCATGTCCCTGACATGCGATGTGTATACAAGATAATCAACAAACTTAAGAAACCGTGGAGTGCATGCTATCTAGATAAATAAATAAACCAATAA
>NC_140972.1:81122662-81145162 GCF_056783735.1 Eptatretus burgeri | reverse complement strand
TCAGAGACGGGTTATCCTTTGTTCCACCATGTCTGGCCGATATGTAATACCAGTCCACACTTTGTGATTGATTCCTAAACCTGTCATCACATGAGGCTCTCATCAGAGGTCCCCTATTTAAACATTTCAAAGAGGAGAAATCAATCCCCCCTTTCCCCAAAAATATAAATTTCAAAACTGGTGATGTAATCAATTTTTTGATTTGAAAGTCTATGATAACGAATTTGGTTATCCAAATTGTACGTGTCGAAGGAGCCGTGTCTATCTGTTTGTTTGTAGTATTATAACTTGAGAATGGATTAACGGATTTCAATAATTCCAACAACGGTGGATTCAGGGAACTCCCGGGAAGGTTTGTGATGCAAAAAAAGGTAAGTTTATGTTCATGGGTACGTGGGCACATGTGGCAAAACTGCAAATGCTAACTTGTGACGCTCGTTATCCCCGCATGGAGGGTAGGATCTCCCAGGAATCCTTTTTTGTTAACTTGAGAATGGATTAACGGATTTCAATGAAACCACCCAGGAAGTGAATGCAACCACTTATCCCTTTCCCTACAAAGATATTTTATCCACAATCTTGATTCCCAATCTCCCCGAATCTAAGCCATCCTCATTTACATTATAAAAAACAAAAATTCTTCCTCCTTCATTTATAATAATTGTGAGTCTCATTCAATCCCGTTTCTCATATCGATTGGATTCAGAAAATGCTTGCTACATTCAATACTTTTTATTGGATATTTCCATTTTATTCATACAACAGTAATATATCACCCTATCAAGTATCAAACAGCATTTCCAATGATTCACCACCTTTTAAAGTATGACAAAGCAGGTCACTGTTTGCAACACAGGTGAGAAACGGATAAGAACAAAAAATAAAAACAGCTGATATTTGAATAATTTATTTGCACAATTTTTAAAGGGTGAGAGTTAATTTTTATTTATTTTCTCTGAAGACCTGTCAATCAAAACACGATACCATCTATTTATTATGCAAGCAAAAAATGGCAGAATTCCCCTCTTTCCCTACACGCTGTATTCTCCTACGTGAGGAGTGGCGGACTGATGTGACAGAATGCTTCACAGAGGGGATGAGGCATGTGACTTAAAAAAATTACTCTCACGTGCACACATAAAAATCTATCTACTATAAATGGACGAGTTGTGTTGTGTTGTGTGCGTGTGTGTCATGCTTCTAAATTACACATTATTGGAATGTACCTTTTGACCCTTTAGACCGCTGAGACCCCTTCGACCTTTGAAGATTCTTTAAGACCCCGAGGACCCAAAAGAACTGGAGACCCAAAATTTCCTGAGGTCCCAAAAAACCCAGATGACCCAAAAGTCCCCAAGCATCCAAAAGATCCCGAACACCCAAAGTACCCCGAGGACCCCAAAAACCCCAAAGTCCCCAAGACGAGGACTCAAAAGACCCAGATAACCTAAAAGTGCCTGAGGACCCAAAAGACCCAAAAGACCTAGATGACCCAAAAGTTCCTGAGGAGCCAAAACACCCAAAACTCTCCAAAGACCCCAAGGACACAAAAGACCAAGATGACCCAAAAGTCCCAGATGACCAAAAAGACCCAGATGATGCAAAAGTCCCCAAAGGACCAACAAGACCCCTAAGATCCCTTCGGCCTTTTAAGACTCTACTGTAAATGGATGAGGTGTGTGTGTGTGTGTTGGGGGGGGGGGGGACATGTTTTTTGTGGACTTCTACTGGAACGTTCTGATGTGGAATGCGATACAACCAAATTATCGACCTCCTGGGTTGATTAGGTGAAGTAACTACAAACAAATCTGTTAGAATTCCCATGTTATAAATGCACGCCATGTAAAGGTATAGAAATCAGCTCAATACATCCTTCCACCACGGCCTGGCTTTTTAATATTACAAAATAAATAACAAAAACAACTAGAACTACGTTGTCAATGGCACACCATCGCATATTCCCGCGCGCACTGCTTTGTCCCACTAACGCTCGGTGAAATTTTATCTTGCAAAATGGATTGACTATTCTTTTCTATTTGATGTGCTTTATGACCAAAGACTTACTATGTTTACTAAATCAGAAGTCATTGCAAGCATGTCAACATTTCATGAAACATTAATTTAACACTGTCCAGCAATATAGAACTATGCATCAATTTAATCATAGGAATGAACTGTGTATAATATTAATTATAATTATTCATAATCAATTAGAAAAATACAGTAAAACCTGTGACTGTTTGTCACTCATGGGGGCCACGTAAGAAAGTTCTTTATAAAATAATTTACCATGTACAATGGTAAATACACTTTTAAAAAAAATCGACCCCCATGACCCCAACCCCTCTGGCCCGGCCCCTATATACTAGGGGTCATATCAAAAATCCGAAAGTGTTGTGCACTTCCCCATACATATATCTACTATGTCCCAAAGTTTCAAGTTCCTATCTCAAACGGTGTAGGAGGAGTTACAGGGTAAGACAGACGGACGGACGGCGGAAACAATCATAATATTCCCGCTTTTCAAACGTTGTAACAAAGCCTTTATTAATTAATACTAATAATACATACAACAATAATAAATAAGAGTAGTATCATTTGGCAATAATAATAAGGAACATATAATCCCCACGCTGGCGCAAGCACATGTGGACTTGGTGAAAGGTAAGCTAATGTTGAAACAGCACAGAAGGCGGGTGTACGCCAGGACTGTGAAGACCAATGAAAAGTTTGTTCAATGGGACCAACGAGCCCACGAGTCTTATAAAAGGAGCGGTATCTGTTTCTTTGTTTGTCATGCCATAACTTGAGAACGGATTAACAGATTTAACCAACGCCGGTTGATTCAGGGAACTCCCAGGAAGGTTAAAAAATAAAAAAGTTAAAAAAAAGGAAAGAAGGTTTGTCTATGGGTACGTGGACACATGTGGCGAAACTGCAAACACCAACTTGTGACGCTGGTTATCCCCGCAAGGTGGGCATAATTTCCCAGGAATCCTTTTTTGTTCTTGCCCCAGAGATAAGCCATTGCAGCAAAAATTGGTATTCCCATCAGCGAAGTGATGGGTCTTATATGCTAGTATGGAATGAAATAGCAAGTACAAAACCGAAAATATCCCATTAACATTTGCAGATTTCACTTTTCATTTTTGAGGCAACAACAAGTCTACGAACTTTCACTTGTGCTTCTTACTTCAGGGAAGTATGACCACAACTTCTTCAACGGCCCAAATTATTCCCATTTTTTCGTGGGCTTACCCGAGGAAACTTTATGCCCCATCTTTCACGAAATGGATGGCTAAGCTGACATTCGACTGAAGGCAGGAATTTGGAATTTAGCCAGGGTGCCACGATACGATATTTTTGAAATATCATGCTATATATCGTTGTTGGCCCGATCTCTCAATGGTGAAGAAGCACTTTAAAAATTAAATAATTCTCGTATTCAGATCCGGATTCGGATCTTCACCAAAATCTAATCAATTCGTCGTGGTCACACACCCAACGTGTCCACCAAGTTTCCTCCGAACCCGTCCGCAACTGTTTGATATATCGTGCTATATATTAATTTTGCCCGATTTCTCAATGGTGAAGAATCACTTACAAAATTTCCGGATTCGGATCTTAACCAAATTGAATCAATTCTCACTTTTCACACACCCAATGTGTCCACCAAATTTCGTCTGAATCCATCCACAGCTTTTTGAGATGTATTGCTATATATCATTTTTTGGCCCTGTCTCTCAATGGTGAAGAATCACTTTTAAAATTCTAGAAGTCGGATCCGGATCCGGATCTTCACCAAAATCCAATCAGTTCGTCCTTGTCACACACACACCCAACCTGCCGACCAAATTTCTGTCTTACAAAAAAGGTGCAAAAATTGATGCCCTTAACTACAGACCTATCAACTTACTTCCTATCATCAGCACGAGGTCAGTGAATCCATCATTGCATTTGACATAAAATCATTCCTTTTCTCCAACAGCCTCAGCTCAAATCATCAATTTTGATTCAGAACTGACCTGATCTCTCCACCTTGGACATGCTGCTTCGACACTCGCAACAAGGGATGAAGGCCCTCAATATCAGCCATGAGATTCGGGGTGTCTCCATGGACATATCTCAATCTTTCAATACAGTCTGGCATCATGCTTTGCTCTCCAAACTGCCTGCGTATGGAATCAAAGGACAACTCCACTCTTGGATTATATTCCTAATTTTCATCAATGATCTCACTGACTCACTGAAAAATCCTCTTTATCTCTTTGCTGATGATTCCACTCTCTGTCATGACATCCCTCATTCTTCCTTCTGAAAGGCAGGCAGCAGCCTCTCCTCAGACCTTGACAAAATCACAAACTGGTCAAACACTTGGAACATGTCTTTCAATCCTGAGAAATCTCACACACTCTATTCTCTTCTCTTCTCTTCTCTTCTCTTCTCTTCTCTTCTCTTCTCTTCTCTTCTCTCTCTCTGAAAGGACCATTCCGCAAACACTCCCATCTACTTTCTCAACAACCATCTCAAAGAGGTTCAGTCATTCAAACTCTTGGGTCTCACTCTCGGCCGACTGGGCATCCTTTGCCATACAAAGTCCTTCCTTGGCACACCTGAGCTCCTATCCACCAACAAGAATTTCATTCACAGCTTGATGGAGTACTACTCTCTCCTCTGGGCTGGCTCTCCTACCTCACATCTTGCTCAGCTTGATGCCATGGAAACCAAGGCTTTCAAGATCATTGGAATCTCTTGCAATGAAGCCGAGTCAATGGGCCTATCACTTCGCCATCGCCAACAGGTCGGTGGTCTCTCGATCTTCTTTCACCTTATTTCTGGTCTTGTACCCTCTGCCCTATCTGTGCTCTGTCCCCCCCTGGTCCTGTCAAAGGGCGGAGGAGCTCCTTGTGAGCCAACGGCCATCCATATCTAGTGCCAACTGTGTCTGCGGAGGTCCTCCTGCAGTTGGGTTACTTTTTTATGTGGAGGTTGGTGGCAGGATTTGCACTCCGGCCAGCGTAAAACCCTTCATTACGCAAAACGCAAAAACGCAAAAAATCTGAAAACCCACTCTGTGGGAGTAGCTCCTGTGCAGCTTCCCTTCGCAGGGCAGCCCACCGGATGACGGGATTAGGGCAAAGCCTTCGGGACCCCCAATCTTTGATGATAGGAGGGAAACCACGGGGTAACATCCCTGGGTCAGATTGCGGGAGAGTGTGTCGGAGTGGTGCTGAGGTTTCATCCACCAGACGGCGGTCTCCTTGGGTAAACCTGAGGCGGTCCCTTCGGGTGGGTGCCTGGAATGTCCTATCCCTAAGAGAGGACGATCACCTGTCTCTGTTATAATCTGAGCTCAAGCGTTTGATATCGGGATTGCAGCTCTCTCTGAGGTTCGGAGACCGGATTGCGGCGAGATCATGGTGGGTGGTTACACCTACTATTGGTCTGGTCGCTCTGATGGTTACCATACCCAAGGAGTTGCTGTAGCTGTGTCCAATAAGCTGACCCCAATGATAATTGAGGTAACACCGGTCAACAAGCGTATTATGAGATTAAGGATTTGTCACTCCTTAGGTGTCATTTCCCTGGTCTCTGTTTATGCTCCGACTGAGGCGAGTGATCTCACCGTGAAGGATGCATTCTACGCCACGCTCGAGTCTGTGGTTGATCAGTGCCCCAGACGAGATACACTTCTAGTCTTGGGGGATTTCAATGCATCAACTGGAACTGATAGGGATGGTTATGAGGTGTGTGTTGGTCCCCATCGGTCAGGAACTATGAATCAGAATAGCACTAAGTTCCTTGACTTTGCAAGAAGTCATGGACTTAGGGTGGCTGGTTCATGGTTTCAGCGCCCACAAGCTCATCGCTGGACATGGTATTCCAACGCTGGCGGTGCGGCAAAGGAGATTGACCATGTCCTCATTGACTGTCGTTGGAGGATGATCCAAAACTGCAGGTCTACCGGAGTGCTCAGTTCCTCAATACTGACCACAGGCTTGTTGTAGCAACTCTAAAGCTGCACCTTAAATCCTGGAGAATGGTACCCTCCCAGCCTAGGCTGGATGTTGGCAAGCTCAGGGATGAGAGAGTAGCTGAGGAGTTTGCGAACAGGCTGAGTGGACACTTGGGGGGTCTGGGTGCTTTGGGGGGTCCTGAAGAGTTATGGAGTGCCTTCAAGACCACCGTCCTTGATGTTGCCGGTGGATGTCTTGGAGCTCACCGCAGGGCAAAGAAGAATTTTGTCTCTCAAGGGACACTGGATACCATTGACCAGAGTCGCAGGGCCAGGCTGAATGGCAGAGCTGAGCTGTTTAGGGAGCTGAGGCGTAAAACTGTACGTGCACTGAGGAGGCCTATGTGCGAGGAATCTGTGAGGGGGTAGAGCATCACCTGTGGACAGGTGATTCTCGTCCCGCTTACAGGGGAATTTGCGCATTGCGTTCATCCAAGCCCATCCCTCGAAGCACTGCAGTTCGAGCAGAGAGTGGTAGGCTCTTGACATAGGAGTCTGAAGTGAAGGCCCGCTGGGCCGGTTACTTTGAGCGGTTGTACCAGGCTGATCCCCCAGCTGTCGAGTTTGACGTCAAGGGTGTTACAATCCCTGTTGCTGACCCTCGAATCAACTGTGGTCCACCTTCGCTTATGGAAACACAGGCTGCGGTGAAACGGGGCAAAGCTCCAGGGATCTGTGGCATATATGCTGAACTTCTCAAGGCTGGTGGAAATGCTGCACTCGTGTCGTTGCATGCAGTTTTGTGCTCTGCCTGGAACACAGGCATCATCCCAACTGATTGGAAGAGGGGCCTTGTTGTTCCTCTCTGGAAAGGGAAGGGTGATCGCCAAGACTGCAACAACTACCGAGGGGTGACGCTGCTCTCAGTGCCGGGCAAGGTCTTTGCTCGGATAATTCTTGATAGGGTTCGCCACCATCTGCTTGAGCACCAGCATCCAGAGCAGTCAGGCTTTACACCAAAGAGGTCAACGATTGACCGTATCCTTGCCCTTCGTGTCCTCACCGAACGCAGACGAGAGTTTCGGCAGGGGCTGCTTGCAGCCTATGTTGATCTCTGTAAAGTGTTCGATTCAGTGAATCGGGATGTGCTCTGGAGGATTCTTGGTCTTCGTGGGGTGCCACCAAAACTGATCGATCTGATGTCTGAACTCTACTCTGGTACTGGGAGTGCTGTGAAATGTGGTGGTACCATTTCAGACTTATTTCCAGTTGTTACTGGAGTTCGTTAGGGGTGTGTACTGGCCCCCACACTTTTCAGCACTTGTATGGACTGGATTTTAGGGAGGATGTCGGAGAGATCAAGCTGCGGTGCATCGTTTGGGAATGTCAAGATCTCGGACCTTGATTTTGCAGATGATGCAGTCATCTTTGCGGAGACTCTAGACATCCTTTTGGGGGCCCTCGAGGTGCTGAAAGAGGAGTCGGAACTGCTGGGATTACAGGTTTCTTGGGTCAAAACTAAGATCCAGGCTTTCGGTGACATCTTGGATGCTGCTGTCCTGTCTGTGTCCGTTTGTGGTGAGGATGTTGAGGTCGTGGAGAGATTCACTTACCTTGGCAGTGATATTCATGTCTCTGCTGGCTGCGAGTCAGAGGTCAATAGATGTCTGGGTCGGGCCTGGGGAGTCATGGATTCACTGGATCATGGGGTATGGCGCTGCCGGTACCTGTGCGGGAGGACGAAAGTCCGAGTCTTCAGGTCCTTGGTACTTCCAGTCTTGCTCTATGGATGTGAGACTTGGACTCTGACCAGGGATCTGAGACGGAGACTTAATTTGTTTGGTACCAGGTCTCTTCGGAGAATCCTTGGCTATCGCTGGTCGGATTTTGTGTTCAACGAGCGGTTGCTGAGAGAGACTCTGATGAGATTTGTTACCTGCATAGTCTGTGAGCGTCACCTGCGGCTGTATGGACATGTGGCTCGTTTTCCTGACGCTGATCCTGCTCACCAGATTCTCTCGGCGAGGGAGTCTCATGAGTGGAGAAGGCCAGTGGGCCGACCACATGCCTCGTGGTTGCAACAGGATGACCATCATCTCAAGGAGATGGGGATGGGCCTGGCATCTGCCTGGGGGATGGCCAGACGGAGGCCCCTGGAGTACCGGCGGAAAGTGGATGCAGCGACACGCTGTTCTGGCACATGCTCCCATACCTGACCTGAGCCCTCCCCCCCAAAGTATTTGCGGGACACAAGCAATCCACCAGCAATCCTCTCCTCATGAAACTGCCTAAACCCAGAACCAATGCTCACCACCACTCATATATTTCACTCCTTTCATACCTGTGGAACCACCTTCCACACTCTTCTTTCTTATTCTTTCGTCCCAGCCTTCAAGACAGCTGTTCACCACCATCTCAGGTCATCCCCCATCCAAAGCCATGATCTTTTCTTCACCTGTTAATCCATCCCGCACCCTTTCCAAAAGTCTGCTCATGTATCCATCTTGTCCACCCCTTGCGTTCGCATTTCACTTTTCTCCCTTTGTTATGTTGTGTCTTGATCTGGTCTGCCTACAAGCTCTTCCACGAGCCTAGACCATGCATTGAAAAAAAATTTTTTTTGATGTAATACTTGCATAATACCTCGCCAAAGTAGAATTTGCCTTCCTACATTACATTCCTATCTCAGGCAAAAATAGCATTCCTTACTTGTAGTAATTCTCTGCAGACTACTACAATAGTACCTGTTACCAACTATAGTATATGAGAGTACTACTCTCATATACTACAGAGAACTACTCTCATATGCTGTAGTTACCTCCACCACAGAAGGTGAAGGAGGTTATGTTTTCACCCCTTTCGGTCTGTTTGTCTGTCTGTTTGTTTGTTTGTGTACAGGAAATCTCAAAAAGTTGTGTACGGATCCGGATGAAATTTTGTGGACTGGTTGGGTGTGTGGCAAGGACGAATTGATTCGATTTTGGTGAGGATCCTAATCCGGATCTGGAGACGAGAGTCATTTATTTGTTAAAGTCATTCTTCACCATTGAGAGATGGGGTCAAAAACGATTTATATGAGGGGCAGTCAATAAGTAACCTTAAAATGGCGATATAAATTCGAGAATGTAATGTGTGAAGTTGTAGACGACATATGCTATATCTACGGGTAAGAGTCGTGGTTTGCCTGTTTTAGATCGAGCAACATCGAGCGGATGACGTCAGTAGAGCAGTTCCAAGATGGCCGCTCCCTTAGAATCATGCACCAGGAAGGAGCAATACTCTGTTATCCATTTCTTAGGAAGGGAGGGTGTGAATCCCAGTGAAATCCACCGCAGAATGAAGATTCAATATGGTGACACATGTTTATCGCTGCAGCAGGTGTATATGAATGGGACAGGAAGTTTGAAAGTAGAGCGTCCAGTGTGGCAGACGCTGCTCGCTCGGGCCAGCCTCACACAGCCGACACACCAGAAATGGTTGCAAGAGTTGAGTGCAAGCCAAGGGAAAACTGTCACATTATGCTGGATTAAGTGGTCTCCGAATTGATAATTGGACATGGTTCAGCACACCATATCATGCACAACATGCTGGAGTTACGCAAAGTGTCTGCAAGATGGGTGCCGAGACAGCTCACACCCGAACTGAAAGAACAGCGAGTGGATACATGTGAAGAACTTCTGCGACAGTATGAAACAGAAGGTGACGCTTTCTTACAACGCGTAGTGACTGGGGATGAAAGCTGGGTCCACTAGTTTCAGCTAGAAACGAAGAGGGGAAGAAAAGAGTGACACCATTCAACTTCACCGAAGCCCAAAAAATTCTGCACACAGCCGTCTGCTGGGAAAGTGATGCTGACGCTCTTCTGGGATAGCCGAGGCCCATTTGTAGAGCATACCATGCCCAGATGGAGAACAGTCACCAGTGCATCATACTGCGACCTCCTTAAAAATCATCTGAGACCAACAATCAGATCAAAACGTCGTGCACTACTCACTACCGGCGTTTTGCTGCAGCATGACAATGCTCGGCCCCGTACTGCCTGTGCTACAGCTACAACAATCAATGACATGCATTACGAGTGTCTTCCTCATCCACCCGACTCGCCAGACCTCGCCCCTTCAGATTACCACATTTTTGCGTCACTTAAAGAGGCGCTTGGTGGAACCACTTTCCGATCCGACAAAGAGGTCCAAGAGGCGGTGCACGAATGCCAACACAAGCAGCCAAAATGTTTTTTTTTTTTCTTGAGGAATCCAGGCCTGAGTAAAGCACTGGAAAAAATGCATTGAATGCAATGGAGATGATGTTAAAAAAAATAACACAGTTGTTGCACACGTACATGCAACAAACAATTTGTGAAAAATATTTTAAGGTTCCTTATTGACTGGCCCTCGTAGCATGATATTTCAAAAATGTAATGGGCCCGATATGTTCTCATGGATAAGGCATTGCGTGGCGGAGGCATGCGCTCCACCGACTGACCTTCTTGTTCTAACTGCGGCATTTTTGCATGGGATGGGTTTGTTGCATCGACGGTATGATTGAGAATTCAATTATTAACCTGGATAAAGTGCATGCACGCATGCATGAGCATTCAAGGAGCTCACATAAGGCACGCATGCATACTTAATATAAATATGCATACACTTATACCTTGTTATGCAGAAAGTAATGTGCAGACATGAGCATAGCAAGCGGTTTCTGACAACGCAATAGGCAAAATAATTAAATTTCGATTCCACGAATTGAGAACCATGAACCGAAAAATTGGAATGATCCTAATTTTTCTCCATTGAGCTCAGTGAGCAGTACTTCTATATAATTATAATGATGACCAAAGCTGTCGTTTTTATTAAACTTCCTTAAAAGTTCATTATATGTGGGGTTTTAAAAAGTGAATTTGCTCTAATATTTTCTGTAATTATCATAATTCAGCCAAGGCCGAGCGAAGCGAGGTCGAGGCTGTTTATTCCTGATTGTTGAAACACCCTGCAATCCATGCCTACAGTAAACAGACTTTTTGGAATGCCGGCTGCATTGTCCATTCAATCATCATTTAACTTTGTTAAAACATTATCCATGAGGAGGAGCTCCTATGTTGAAAGTTGTGTCAATCGTTCAAGTGCTTGCGGACAAAACAAATTTAACAGCGAATAAAGGTGAAAAAGTGAGGACGGTAAAAAAAAAAAAAGCGAGCGCCTCATTTGACATTCCACAACAAGGTCAAGGATGGTTGTGGACGCTTATTACTCGTATGATTAAGATCACTACACCGGATAAGCATAGTATCGAAAGTTATCCCATTAACTCATCCAATATAATTGTGTTTATTGGTCATGATGACATTATGAAAACTTGGCTATATCAACAAAAATGGAATTCTACAAAATATCCCACCTCTTTGTTGTCACGTGCCAGTTGGTCCTTTGAAATTGTAGCCAGGACGTTGGCAGCCTGCTCTCCTCCCATGACTGAGATACGTGCATTAGGCCACATAAACAAGAAGCGAGGGCTACAAAGGATCAAAGGCACATGTGGTTATATATCATATATATATATATATATATATATATATATATATATATATATATATATATATATATATATATATATATATATATATATATATACATAAATATACAAGTAAGTTTTTCAATACAATCGTACAATAATTTGAGAAGTGTCTGTTTCTATGTTTGACTTCTACGCACTTCTGAATGGCAGGACGGAATGAATTTAAAACTGGTGATTGTAAACGCGATGTTAACGGGAAAGTATTGGGAAGTAAAACCAAATTCATAGTCCTGGGTGTTCAGGGTGGAGTGAAGACCCAGATTCTCTCCATGTAAATATGTATGACATAGTGCCGTTACCAGTGGGAGTGGGTATTACAAGTCACAGTAAAATAAACCAATTCTGGGGGAATTATTCATTCCAAAAGGACGCGTTCTTTGCTCGTGTTCTTGTAATATACAAGTGCGTAGACAAATTTAGTTTCCATACCCAGCTACTCACTCAGTTCTTTTGAACAAGTAGGTATGCTCAACTTGTTAGCAGATAACATTACATTGTTTACCATAGAAATTCAATTGGTGTAATTAAGTTGAGGCTTGCCTGTAGGCCCGACCACACATGCCATAGTTCCCTGCACCATAAGAACCACCAATAATAACTGTGATCTTCGGAACTTGTGCACAGGCCACTGCCATGACCATCTTGGCACCATCCTTGGCAATGCCACCCGCCTCGTACTCTCGTCCAACCATAAAGCCTGAAAAGGCACAGCGAGTAGCAGCAGCTTGAGATGAGTGTACAGACCAAACACGCCGTATCAAAACACACAAAAAGAAGCAGAATAAAGTGTCACACAAAATTTTTACCTTTAACATTGAGGAATCAAAATGGAAACATAAACTTCATATAGTACAAAAAAAAAAATGTTTTCATGGAAAATAAACCAGTCAGTTCACTTTAGCTGCAGTGTTTGTTATGCTTACTCTTCCATTAGCTTCGCTTATCTCAAGAAAAGAAAAAAATGCATTTGCAACAAGCCCTGTAACATAATATACTGGAGAATTAATCATGTGCAAATCCACAACTGGGAATTCGATATTTACATTGCCTACAGCATTTTTGTGAAACACCTCAATTATTCCACTAAAATCTAACTTGTTTAAATGCTAAGCGTCAAGCAAGGAAGCAGCACATACCATTTTAAAAAGTCTTTTGTCTGATTCAGCTCGGGTCTAAATCAAACAAGGCCAAACTAAGGGCGGGTCATTCGGGGCAGGTGCCCATGGCCCCACAGTGGAGAGGACCCTATGCGAGAGAGAATAAAAAGAAAATTCCACTTTTTCCTTTTTTTACAGCGATCGCCATGAAACAAAGTTATCCAAGTGGCCACAATAAGCAGAAAAAGAAAGAAGATGAGCAGAAAATTTTGACCAAGGTACTCTCATAACCGAGGCCAATCACCGCATTCTTCAAGAACTGCAATATTTTATGTATAGGCTTATCCTAGACAAGGACGATGAGGCCACTTTCCCAAACACAGTGACCGCACTAAAATATACATAACCTTGAAGATCACCAACTGCAGTGGTGAATGGTCCTTCTCAAGTATGACGCTGCTGGAAAACTTGCTTCGCACACCCATGTGTCATGACCTCACGAGTCTTACTCGTATGAGTTTGCAATTTGACATACTTCATAGTCTGGACCTTACAGACAGCATACACGTTTGCTAGTCAGAAAGCCTGAAAAGTTGTGGTCACGGTCTAAAAAGCACTCTTGTTGTTTTTTTGTTTTTTTTTACTTTTTCTACAAATATCATCTCCATCTTAACAAATATACTTATTTTGTAGTTGGTTTTTGTTTTCGGTCGGAATTGGAAATTGGTAAAAATAAATAAATAAATAACAGGGCGCCGAGCCAGTAACTTTTGTCCAGGGCGCCGTGTGTCCAAAGTTCAGCCCTGGAATCGAAACACTGACTTCCCAGTCTCAGAGCACCATTATAAGCTCAGGATGGCAAAAGAAAGGCTTGGCTCGACAGAGGATTCTGGGGAGACGGCTGGCTCTGGAAGCCAGCTTGGAGATGTGATCTGTCCAGGATAGGTTAACGTTGAAAGTGAGACTCATGAGTGAGGCCTTGAAACCATACCTTTCCTCAAGAAAGATCACAGAAATAAATTTGGGGATTTGCCGGTCGGTCCTTTTGTAGGGACGGAGTGAAGATATAGGTATTCCTGAGTAAAAGAGGCATGTTCAATATAGATGACCAGTTGCTTCTTTTCTCAATATTGGCAGAGAGGGATGCTGCTGCAGCCTGCCAAGTGAGGGACTGAGAAACTCCCTGCACAAAGTGGAATCATCTGAAAAGTGGTACAATTGAGTTTCAAGTAACGAAGAGAGGTGTTTGATGTGTACAAAGACCAGGATTAGTAAGGAAACGCTACCTTGAGGGATACCATCCTCCCGATGTAAAGAATCGGAGAAAACTGCATTAAAAAAACGATTTGCCGCTTGCGAGTGGACAGGAAATCTGAAAGTAAGTCTCGGAGGAATCTCGAGATAGCATTTGTCAAAATTTTGAAAATATGGCAGGATGCTGGACAGAACCAAATTCACATGAGATGTCCAGTGACATGGCTCAGACTTCTTGTTTGAGTGAAAGAGTACAACCGTTGTTGACAAAGAAGCAGTGGCCTGTTCAAAGCAGAATGACTTCGGCAGAAGCCAAAATTATAATTGGAGGTCAGATAGAGTGGAGATTAATCTTGAGGTCTGCTTCAATTATAGATTATATTACTCCATCGATGAGAAGATCACTTTCACACTATTCTTTCAAATTGGGGTACCACTGGCAATTTTTCATAACAGGCAGGCAGCCATCAGAGAATGACCTAGAAAACAGCAGAGAAAGAGGAGTAGACACAATAGATGAATACTTTTTAAGTACCAGAGCAATGATGTCATCAGGATGAGTTAAGGAGGAGTCATGAGTGCCTATGAAAATGTTATGCTTGGCCGGAGGGAAGATCACATACTGGAAGATGTTTTCATTAAAGGAGAGAGGTGGTGTGGGTCGGAGAGGGGAGGATGGGTAGGAGAAGTTAAGTACAGCAGAAGAGAGGGATTAGGGAACTTGGCTTTTTCTACAAAGACAGGGTTGGGGCAGTCATCCTTAACATGACTAACGTTTATAACACTGATCCATCCTTCAAGAGTGAGGGAAATGATGAAGTGCATGATCCAAAGACCAACTTGACCAAGTGCCATCAAATTGTTGAGGATCAGGAAAGACTTACATGTTCAGAACTTTAAGTAGTTGGGCATATCTGACAAAGGAAACACAATGGTTTTGAGTTTTACAGATCGAGACAGTACAATTTCTTGTTGGCGGTTGGCTTCAAGGGAGAAAAAGACAGGCTGATTTGTGGCAATTGCATGAATCGTTGGACAAGAGGCATGAAGTTTTGGAGCTAGAGAGAGACAGAGAGAGACAGAGAGACAGAGAGGGACAGAGACAGAGAGACAGAGAGACAGAGAGAGACAGAGAGAATAGTTTATTAAGAATCGAGTCTCAGAGGCATGCAGTGCCTATATCCAGAAATGCTGAGATAGTATATCAGTAGGTGAAGAAGATGACGGTCTATAGGCCATACAAAACAGGCCAGTTGAAAATGCCAATGTGAGCACTGATGTCAAGTCAATACAGATGTGTGTGAGTGAGAGTGAGAGTGAGAGTGAGAGTGAGAGTGAGAGTGAGAGTGAGAGTGAGAGTGAGAGTGAGAGTGAGAGTGAGAGTGAGAGTGAGAGTGAGAGTGAGAGTGAGAGTGAGAGTGAGAGTGAGAGTGAGAGTGAGAGTGAGAGTGAGAGTGAGAGTGAGAGTGAGAGTGAGAGTGAGAGTGAGAGAGAGAGAGAGAGAGAGAGAGAGAGAGAGAGAGAGAGAGAGAGAGAGAGAGAGAGAGAGAGAGAGAGAGAGAGAGAGAGAGAGAGAGAGAGAGAGAGAGAGAGAGAGAGAGAGAGAGAGAGAGAGAGAGAGAGAGAGAGAGAGAGAGAGAGAGAGAGAGAGAGAGAGAGAGAGAGAGAGAGAGAGAGAGAGAGAGAGAGAGAGAGAGAGAGAGAGAGAGAGAGAGAGAGAGAGAGAGAGAGAGAGAGAGAGAGAGAGAGAGAGAGAGAGAGAGAGAGAGAGTAAGACGGAGTCTAAATTGACTGAAATAGCATCATGCACAGTCATCTCAGTTTGGAGGACGCTACGCCCTGCACAATATATTGCTCCGGAGAGGGATCTTACACATGTCAGCATGGAAACAAACAAAAAACGATTGAATGATGATGATGAAGATGAAGATGAAGATGAAGAAGAAGAAGATGGATACTGATTCAGAAGTGTTTAATAAAAATTGATGAGACAGGAAAGGGTAAAGACTATGAAAAAGGGAGCTTCTGACGTTGGCAACAACACCGTCAACGACATGATGATTAGATAGTATAATGAATCACGAGAGAAGGAAATGAGTGAATCTGGTAAAAAAAAAAAAATAGACAAATCCACAACATTTTGTAACATTGGCTTTCTTTCCCAATTCCTCTTTTTTTTTTTTTTTGTATACCTTGGTCGAGGCTCGTATGAGATCTAACGCACAACTCACAGCAAGGAGGCATGAGACAAGAGGGGCGGGAGTGGAAGGGACAAAACAGTGGGGAACAGACACATTAGGTGAACTGTGGAAGGGAGAGGGATGGGGATGGGACGGGGAACATGGCGAAGAGAAGATGGACATTTCGGGGACTTTCAGGAAGGAAAGCAGGAGAAATGAAGGAAGTGGGCTTGGGTGGATTATCGGGGGTAGAAAAGATCGAGGATTTGGATGGGGGAAGATAAGAGGTGGTGGTGAACAGCTGTTTTGAAAGCCTGGAGTGAAGAATGGGAAAGAATAGAGTGAGGAAGTTTATTCCAAAGGCGGGAAAAAAGAGGAATGAAAGAGTGAAGATGAGCAGTGATTCGTGATTTTGGTAGTTTTACCAGAAGGGGGTTGTTGGTGGACCTTGAGCGTCCTGTGGAAATGTGGTGGGGACAAATCGCAGAGAGAGCAGGGGGGGCAAGGCTGGAGAGGAGTCGGTAGAAGACAGAAAGACCACCGACCAACCTGCGGTGATTGAGTGAGAGGCCCAAAGACTCAGCTTCATTGCGGGAGATGCCGATGATCTTAAATGCCCTGGTTTCGACAGCGTGAAGCCGAGAAAGGTGGGAGGCAGGAGCACCAGCCCAGAGGGAAGAGCAGTACTCCATCAGGCTACGGACAAAAGCTTTGTAAGTGGTCAGGAGCTCAAGAGGGCCGAGGAAGGACTTAGCACGATGGAGGATTCCCAGTCGGCGACTGGCTTTTGAGGCGAGGTTGGAAATGTGACTTTCCCAGGAAAGGTCATGGCAGATAGTGAGACCTAGAAGCTTGAAAGAAAAGACTTCTTCCAGAGGATTGTTGAGAAAGTGGATGGGAGGGTTTTGTAAATGGTCCTTTCGAAGAGACATAGTGAGAGTGTGAGATTTGTCTGGATTGAAAGACATGTTCCACGTGTTGGACCAGTTTGTGATTTTATCCAGATCTGCAGTGAGCGAAGAAGCTGCTGCTTGCCGGTCTGAGGGATGACAGATGGTACGGCAGAGGGTGGAGTCGTCGGCAAAGAGAAATAGAGGATTTTCCAGAGAGTCCGAGAGATCATTGATGAAAACCAGAAAAAGAACAGGGCCCAGAACGCTACCTTGAGGAACTCCAGCCTGCACAGGAAGAGGGGATGAAAGAACTCCATTTAGGGCCACACGTTGACTGCGACAGGAGAGGAAGTCTGCGAGCCATGAGTGGAGATGGCCTTGAATACCATGGGAAGAGAGTTTGGTGAGTAGGGCAGGGTGCCATACTGTGTCAAAAGCACGTGATATGTCCAGGGATACGGCTCGGATTTCCTGTCTGGCATTGAGGACCTCCATCCATTGATGGGAGAGCAGAAGCAGCATATCCAGGGTAGAGTGACCTGGTCTGAAACCAAATTGATGATTGGAAATCAAGCCATTGGAGAAGAGGAAGGATTTCATGTCTGAAGCGATGATGGATTCCATCACCTTGCTGATGATTGGGAGAAGGCTGATTGGTCTGTAGTTACAGCGATCTGTTTTTGCACCTTTTTTATGCAGGACAGTGATGTTAGCAGATTTCCAAGCAGATGGCAGATGACCTTGGGCAAATGAGAGGGTGAATAGAACAGAGAGAGGGTGAGCAAGAGCAGAAGAGCAGAAGAGCAGGCTTTGAGGACACGTGGGCTGATGCCGTCTGGACCGGTTGCAGAATCTGACTCGAGGTTTGAAAGCAAGCTCTCCACCTTGTCAGGAGAAAAGGATACAGAGTCCAGAGACAGTTGGGTGCGACTGGGTAAAGTGCGTAGAGATAGTGATGGGTTTAGGACACAAGATTTAGCTGCAAACACCGAGTTTAGACATTCAGCTTTATCACGTGTGGAATCAGCAGTGCGGCCATTTGAGGTAAGGGAGGGGATGGAGGGGGAACATACACCAGAAACAGATTTGATTAAACGCCACCAGGATTTTGAGGAGGGAGAGAGGTTTGAGAGTTCAGACTTGAGATGAGAAAGATGTTGTTTTCTGGCTCTCCTGAGGGTAGATACACACTTGTTCCGAGCTTTGTGGAAAGAACTGAGATTGCCCTCAGTTGGGTTTGCTTTCCATGAGGAAAAGGCAAGTTGTTTCAGGACAACTGCCTCGCCACAAGCTTCAGTAAACCAAGGGCGGGAGGAAGGGTAAGACAACTGAACACGAGAGGGGATAAATCTGTGCATGAGGGAGAGAAAGTTTCTTTGAAAGAATTCCCAGGATGAGTTGATGTTTGAGAAAGTAGTGATAGGAGACCAGTTTGTAAGTTTGATGGCTGCTCGGAGACCCTGCCAGTCGGCTTGAGTGAAATGCCAGACTCGACGGCGGTGAGGTGGTTCTCTGATAACAGCCAGAGAGATGTCCACTTTGACAAGGACGTGGTCAGAAGAACCAATTGGAGCGAAGGAAGAGCAGCAGATATTGTCAGGGAAATTTGTCAAAATCAGATCCAGAAGAGATGGAGTACCATTGGTTGAGATCCGGGTCGGGAAGTTGACCGATTGAGTCAGTCCCAATGAGTCGCAGAAAGCTTTTGCTGAGGTGCCATGGCAGGTGAGAGAGGTACCCACACCTAGCCAACTGGCGTGATGACAATTGAAGTCCCCACATAAGAGGAAGAGAGAGTTTGGATGAGAAGATAGAAGATGGTCCATGTTTTCGGATAGTGAGGTGTAGATGGAGTCATCACTGTTCGGTGGACGGTACAGTACACATATAAACATGAGGTCGGAGTGGAGGGGAAGCCGAAGCCAGAGGTATTCCTGGGGGTGTGGGGGAGTGAGAGCAGTGCATGGAGAGTGAGGAATAGAGTCTTTGATGAAGAGAGCAACACCTCCACCAGGACGAGGCTCAGGTCTGTCATACCGTAAGAGGGAGTAACCAGGGAGAGATACTTGGGAGTCAGACACGTCTTGGGAGAGGAAAGTTTCTGTTAGGCATATAATGTCTGGTTTGTCAGTGGCAACCTGTATGGAAAGATCTGAAAG
The DNA here is from genome assembly GCF_056783735.1 of Eptatretus burgeri. Lineage (NCBI taxonomy): Eukaryota > Metazoa > Chordata > Myxini > Myxiniformes > Myxinidae > Eptatretus > Eptatretus burgeri. The sequence continues at coordinate 81,126,049 of NC_140972.1, read as the reverse complement.
GTTTGAGCGAAGGCCCTGGACATTTGAGGTCCACACTTTTAATGAAGAGGAAGGGGAGGAGGCTTTGGGTGCAGGAGGTGGAGGGGGAGGGGGAGGGTAGGACAAGGGATGAGGGGGGCAGGTGAGGAGGGTTGCTGAAGGAGTGTGGGGTATTGCAGAATAGCGAGGGGAGGGGGCCGAATGAGGAGGAGAAAAGGCTCTGTGGTGCTGGGGAAGAGGGGGGACAAGAGACAAGGAAGAAGGCAGCTGAGGATTTGAGGAGGTGGAGTGAAGAGATGGAGGTGAGAGGGCAGTGGAGGGAGGCAGGTTGGTGGATGAGAGCGGGGGAAACTTTGAGAAGGAAGAGTGAGGGGGATGAAAGGTGGGAGAAAGGTGAGGGGGGAATTTTTGAGAGAGGTGAGAGGGAGGCTTGGAGAGAGAAGAGTGGGATGGTTGCTTTGAGAGTGAGAGTGAGGGGTGAGGGGGGTGAGTTGGCACTGAAGTTGGAAAAAAAGAATGGTTGATGGAAAGCGAGCATCCATGGCAAACTGTGGTTTTTAAAAGTTTTAGGTCAGAGATGCGATTTAACACAATTCTTGATGGATGCAATGAAGGCGAATTCAGAGCATGGAGAGAAGCGCTGTAATAGTTGGATTATTTTAGGCAAGGAATGAAGGAGAGGTCGAAATGAGAGCAGTCTGTTAAAATAGCAGAAGAGTAGTGCATTGTGAAACAGTAAAGAGTACCACATGTGTGAGAGAGGATGATGAAGCATTATAAGATCGTTTTTGTTGTTAAAAATAATGTATGAGAGAGTTCAACAGATTAGGTCATGGAAGTGTAAAAAAAAAATCGAGGAAGAAGACGAGAAGTTAAGAGGAAGAAGAAGAAGAAGCAGAATCGGGAGAAGGTGAGCGTGTTGTTGTTGTTGTTGGGTAAATATATATATATATTTTTTTTTTGTTGTTAATATTAATGTATGAGAGAGTTCAACAGATTAGGTCATGGAAGTGTAAAAAAATATAAAAAAATAAAAAAATCGAGGAAGAAGACGAGGAGGAAGTTAAGAGGAAGAATAAGAATCGGGGGAAGGTGAGCGTGTTGTTGTTGTTGTAGGGTATTATTATTTTTTTTTTTTGAGATAAGAAAGAGATTAGTTGGGAGAATGGGGGATGTTTGGAAAGTGGGGAGGATCAAAATTGAAGGTAATGGGGAGGATAGAAATTGAAGGTAATGGGGAGAAAAAACAAACAAACAAACAAACAAAAAAAAACGATCGAACACCGAGTGGAACTGGTAGGCCTCAAGCCTAGGCCTAGGCCTCAAGCACCAGGTAAGAACATCGACAAAAATACTCACAAAATAGCACGATTTTTGAAACAAAACCGAACTAGCAACACACAGTAACATGTAGGTGAGAAAATTAAACAGTTAAAACGGGACAAATAACAACCGGAAACTTAGCTTTGAGAACGTCAGCAGGGAGCCCCGAAGGAGATCTCTCGCTGCTCCAAAACCGGAAGCGGAAGTTCCCAAGTTTAATAGAGTTTAATAGAGGCAGTTTAAGAATACAAATCAAAAGAAATTGTAAAAATGCCAAAAATTAGCCAAGTCGGAATAGTTTCCCCCCCCCCTTTGTTTGCCAAAAAAAGCTCAACACTGCAGATAAAGGTAGCACGTGACAGAGTGCACCAAGAAAACCTAACGTGTTTATTAAATTTCATTATGGTCGGTCATCTGTCTCAATAGCAATGAGTACATGAATCAGAGACAGGATCTATAAATTACTTTTAAAAATCAAGATATAACTTACAAACATGGAAGCACACCCCCAAAGGCACCACAATCTAAGGGGTGACAGAATAACTTAAAGGTAGCATACTGGCTGAGCTGCCTAATCTTGGTTTGATTCCCAATCTGATGATAAACTGCGACCCTGGTGCTTATCAGGGCAATGGATCCGTGAGTATGTCGTCTTTAGGAGGTAAGTAAAGCTGGTGTTTCATCCTCTTACATTCACTTGGAGGTTGAAAATGCCACGTGTTTTGAAAGAGTAGGCCATTTTGTGCCAGCAGCCTTAGTGAGGTGCTCGGCAGACCCAACATGCGTCTGGGGATGAAGCATTGCTGCACTACCCAGAAGAGAAAGAGAGAAAGAGAGAGAGAGAGAGAGAGAGAGAGAGAGAGAGAGAGAGAGAGAGAGAGAGAGAGAGAGAGAGACAGAGACAGAGACAGAGACAGAGACAGAGACAGAGACAGAGACAGAGACAGAGACAGAGACAGAGACAGAGACAGAGACAGAGACAGAGACAGAGACAGAGACAGAGAGAGAGAGAGAGAGAGAGAGAGAGAGAGAGAGAGAGAGAGAGAGAGAGAGAGAGAGAGAGAGAGAGAGAGAGAGAGCCACCACCTTCCAGGTAGCTTTCCCAATACTACTCTGTTTTCAAAATGCAGTTGAAGATTCAATAAATCCTTTTATCTTTGCCATAATAAGGACCATTCATGATGAGTACTACAAATTCAGATATGTCGTGATGCTGCGATGCGTGTGTATTTTTAATTTTACGATAATTAAATACAATAAAAAATTTTGCGTGCAATATTTTGGAAAAAGGAATTTAAGATCAGCATGTACTTAGTCCATCCATTACCTACTAACTGATTTTTTCCCAGCCACACTTTTCATTTACTGGATCCGTGCATGCTTAGCGTCAATTATGACCTCCAAAACCCAAACCGGAAAGGCTGAAAAGGTCTGGCGCAGTGTTATAAAAAGGGTGAGTACCACAGAGGGATATAAGCACTTAAAACCACCAATGAACACTATTCATTACTTTTGCTTGACTCTGATCGGAGTAATTATTATAGAAAGGATTCAAATTAACTCTCATTGCTAAAATGTCACATTTCATAAAAGCAAAACATTTCAGCAAATAAACAGCAGCTCACCAGTGATGTTTTGGAGGAAAACAAGTGGAATGTTTCGTTGGCAGCACAATTGGATGAAGTGGGTACACTGTGAATGCAGGTATATACAGACTGCTTTGGCATGTACCACAAGCTACAGTATCAAAGCAATTGGCCATTGGTACAATACTGTACTAAACATTTATGCATGATGCAGGCAAATAAAAATGAACACGAGTACAACGCTATACAACCAACGTACAATCTTCTATAGTTAGTTTGTTAGTTCCTCCCATCCTGCTTGGGACATTGGGCAGCGATTTGTCTCCATTGAATCCAGTTCCAAACCAGCTCTTTCGCTGGTTATGATGTGCTCTGAAAGAGGTGCTGCAGAGGATGGTCTTGTTCAAATGAGCTGGTCATGGTATTTCAAGTCAGCAAATAAAGACCATGTGGTGGTAATCTTCTCAGCACGATGATGCAGACATTGGGCTACTTACTG
>NC_140972.1:81115162-81117662 GCF_056783735.1 Eptatretus burgeri | reverse complement strand
GCACTGGCCTCTTTATTCACTCGGGATCATGTGTCAACAATGATGCGCTGTGCCCCTCCACCCTCACTCACTATTGGCACTGGCCGGTCCGGTGGGCGGGATAAACTTGTCTGAAACCTCCCTCACAGGACTCTGGGTAAAGTGGCACAATGACGATGGTTGGGCGGGTTTTCCTGCCAAAACGATATATATATATATATATATATATATATATATATATATATATATATATATATATATATATATATAGATATATATATATATATATATATATATATATCTATATATATATATATATATATATATATATATATATATATATATATATATATATATATATATATATATATATATATATATATATATATATATATATATATATATAGATAGTGCAGAAATGGCCCTTAGTATGCAACTAAATATAGGATTAGCTCAGATCCCCCAATAAATGTATGTTTAGCCAGGCTGTTTGGTAAAATGGACGTTATATGTGTGTCGGGAGGTGTAAGAGGCTGTTTATTGTTCATGTGGTGGTGGTGTATGAGAGCTTCCTCTTCTTCCTTCCCCTCTCCAGACGATAGGCCCTGACCAGTCGGCTGAGGGGGAGTGGCCTGGAGAGGGAGGTAGAGCTGGAGGGAGGAGTTTTGTTGGCTTCATAAAGGGGAGGAGGCGGTGGGCAGCGAACGGAGACCTCTTGGAGTAGTTCAGTTTTTGGGAGAAGTACAAAAACTGCAGTCGGTTTCGAGGCATACTCGGGCTTCGAGGCAAGAAGGAAAGGAAAAGGTGGAAAATAACTGAGAGGACGGAGGTGATTCTGCCGTGAGAAAAACGGCAGTTGGCTTTGAGAGGCAAGCGAAGAAAAGGAAAGAGAGAGGTGATTCTGCCGTGAGAGAAACGGCACTCTGGCTTCGAGGCGGGAATGCAGGAAAGAGGAGACGGGTGTCGAGGCGCGATATTCTGGATGAGCAGTCGGGCTTCGAAGCGAGCGAACGAAGGAGAGACAGTGGTGAAACTGAGAGCGCCGAAGCTGCTATCTGCTTCGAGAGGACCTGGCTGTTGTGTGAGTGGAGTCGGCTTCGAGAGGAGGTGATCGACAGGTTCAACCTGCGTCTAATGACGGAGCCTCGGACGGTCCCTACTCACATCACGGCTCGACAACGTCTTGGAATCCCACGGACCCAGCCTGCCGGAGCCCCGCACCTCAATTTGGCCTTGTCTGGTGAACAGGCCAGACCTGGACTTGTATGCTGGGCCTTGAGAGAAATCAGCTGAAGCCCATCGTCGATCTGACGGTCTAGTGCAGTCGACCTTGCGTGGTTTGAACGCGCCGAGGCTGCGTGCGCGGGCGCTGCCAGGAGCAAGATTATGAAGCCTCCATTTCGCCATGCGGCGTGTTCGAGATTGGGGCTCAAATCCGTGGACATCGGCTTGTTACGAGCGACATTCGTGCTTTTGACACTTTCCTCTCGTCCATGAAACATCACCAAGTACTGTGTCTTGTCTGCATGCTGTCTGTCTGTGTTGTCTGCATGTTGTTTAAGGTATATCTCGGCAGGGACCCCCTCAAAACCCGTAATCCGTAGTTACCTAGTTAAGAACGGGTAATAGATTGGTAATAATATTGTTGTGAATATTTTGCTTGTGTTGTGTTCCCTGATGTTCCCCAATAAATCTGGTTGATTCGTATGAAGTTGCCGCCATGGATTAATTTGTGTCGCGTCGAGGAATGATCCGTTTGATTGGTATAGAAAACCAAAATGGTTACAGACTGGCAGAAAACGCTCGGCATCTGACAAAACCAGTCTGTAAAGGCCCGGTCACATCTTGACGTTTTAGCCAGCGATGGCAACGTATTAAAATGTATGTAAAACGCTGGCTTACGTTGAACTTTTGATGTTTTTTTTTAAAGATTCAGACGTATTCATAGCGACTTGGTCTTATGTATAACGCATTGGTAACTACACAGAACGTTTCGTTGTGTTATAGATAACTTATACCAACGAATGCTGAACCTGTTGTCGGCCTACACAACCTATGCCCAACGATAGTCTAACTCAGGCATAGCGCGTTGCACGCATCGCCGACGATGTCGTGGCGTAGCCTATTAAAAGGCTGACGCACAACGATTCAAATCATAACTGCCGTAGAAATGGAAGGGTCAAAATCGCGGTCACACCTTGGCGATCTTGCCAGCGTATGCCGACGTAACAAAAAGTGTGTGTGTGTCTAAAACGTTGGGGCACGTCGAATACGGTATGGGTAAGTTTGGTATGCGCGAGTAGAACGCTAAATACGCTATCATACGTCGTAGTAAGTAGAGTACGTCAAGAAATTTTGAACATGTTCAAAATTTTACGACGTACTCGGCGTATGACACATGTTCCGCATGCGATGGGGATAAGTTTTACACACGATATGTGGACGCTTACACACGTCCACAAAGGCTACTTATAAGCTACTCATAAGTCGAAACACGTCGCGGTAATGTCTTTTTTACGCG
>NC_140972.1:81095162-81107662 GCF_056783735.1 Eptatretus burgeri | reverse complement strand
TTCTTCTTCTTCTTCTTCTTCTTCTTCTTCTTAATGCCATCATGCCAGCCTATTGCAGTCTGGCCACACCTGCCAAGTGCGAGACTAGGGTTGGCGATTAGTCGGAGCTTTACTTTTTTAATTTGACCACATTCGTGGCGATAACTCGCTAACTTTTTCATGAAAGACATCGTGGAATCTTGAAGGAGCAATTAATGCGAGCAGACAACTAATAGGTTTTCGATAATTTGTGGTTTTATAGAGTTTGTGATTTTTATTTTTTTATTTTTTTTTACTGTGTAAGCATACAATGTATAATGTTAAGGCAAATTGTTTCAGGAAAAATTATAATTTGACCCTACAAGCAAGAATGCAGAAGCTAAATGGTTGCAAACAGCAATGTGGTCCATATCGAGACATACCACACGCAGCTCCCATGAGTTTCCATGACAACGACATTCCTGGAACATGTATTGCTCTCAGTCCACTCCCCTGATTCTACCTTTCCCTCCAATCTCAGTGCAATTCTCTGGACTCCAGAAAGCGTTTTGCGTCGACACGCAGCACCGTGCTCACTGATAACTCGATGGGCCTACTGCCAGCCCTGTCTTGTTGCGTGCTGTGTTTCCATAATCGTTATAATAATATTTAATTGCCATTTATATAGTAATTTAGTTAATTGTTTTACTTTTTAACAACAACGTAATTTTTGTATCCGAGCATTGGAGCATGTCATCACCATGCATACTTTCATCTCGTTAATTTTCAAGATCTCGACTGGGTTAGTTGTCTATCACATGGACAACATAACCTGAGGTACTCAACAACACTTTGGACAAGTTTGACCTTTCTTTCTCAAATTGTGACCTTTCTTCCTGGACCACTGCAAATTGTTGACAGTACGTCTTACTGTCTTAAGAGTCTTGCATACAGCTCTTGCTGAAACAGGAAGCCAAGCTGCAAAGTACAGCATGGAGTCACCTTCACTGGCTAAGATGTTTCTTTCTATATACTTGTCATGTGATATTTCCTTCCCAAGGAGACTTATTATTCACCAAGCATTCACCACACTACAATGGTATCACCACCTATACTTTTATAGTTCTTCTGCAGGTGTGGCACTTTCTGATTGCTTGCCTGACACCCATTCACAGTATACCGACGACACATGACTGAACTATGGAGTATTCCATTTGTCACACAGCGATACACAAGGAACTTTTGCGCAGGTGGAGGCCATTCGGCCCATCATACCTGCACTGCATCAACGCCAGTATCGTCACACATCCGAACAAAAGCCAATATCTCCATACCCCCTCCATCTCCAATGCATCCAGGTACATATCCAATTCCTATTTGAACTTACCAACCCCCTCCATTGCCACTACCTTTCTGGTGAGACCATTCCAAGCATTAACCACTTTCCGACTGAAAGACCCATACCTCAAAATTGTCCTAACTCTCATGTTTCTTTGTTTTTTTCCCCTCAAGTTATGGCCCCCGGTCCACTCTGCTCGGAACATATCCTGGTGCACACATCCTGTCCACACCCTTCATTTTTAATAAACATCTCCATCAGATCCCCTTGTAATCGTCTCGCTTCCAATGCATAAGGTGCTGTCCCCTTCAAACGTTCCTCAAAGCTTCGTTTAGCTAGCCCTGGAATCAATCTCGTAGCTCGATGCTGTACCCTCTCCATGGCAGCTATGTCCTTCCTCAGATGTGGTGACCAAAACTGTGCACAATGTTCTCGATAAGGTCTCACTAAATTCCAACACAGTGTGAATAACATCTTTTGATTTATAATTTATCCCATGGCAAATACAACTGAAAAACCTGTTTTACCTATAGCTAACCTGGCACTGTGATGTCAGCTTACCCTCCCCCCTCCCCCCCCCACATCTATTACCACCCCCAGATCCTTCCCCTGTACGTGACATGCTCTAAGACTGTCCCTTGCATCATGTAATCCCAATTTTATCATTCCTACCCATCCACAGCACCTCACATTTATTTATGTTAAACTGTATCTGCCAATCTTTTGCTCAATCTCTGAAAGTATCCTGGCGTTCCTAAATCTGATCACCACCATCTCCTCCATCACCCTTAACCTTGAAGCTTTGCTTCATCTGCAAATTTAAAAAAGTTGACTCTTGACACCACTATCCAAATTGTTGATGCAAATTATGAATATTAACGGTCCCAATACTGATCCCTGAGGTCCCAGCTGGACATCTTTCCACTCACAGCCACTCTTTGCTTCCTATCACTAAGCCTGTTTCTAATCCAGCTAGCTGCCTGACCAGCCACTCCACAAGCCATCACCTTGGCTAACAACCTCTGATGTGGTTCCTCATCAAATGTCTTCTTAAAGTTAAGATAAACTACATCCTCTGCACCTTCCTCATCCATCCAATCAAAAACTGCTTCATGAAACTCTAACAGATTTGTTAAACAAGACCTACCTTTGGTAAACCCATGCTGACTGCCTTTAATTAGTTTGTAATTATTCACATGTTTCCCTATCCCTTCCGAAATTAATGTCTTCAACACCTTCCCTACCACTGAAGTCAAACTAACAGGTCTACATGTTTCCCAATTCTCCTTAAACATTTGCTATTCTCCAATCCTCTGATACCTGTCCTGACTCCGAAGAGCTGTTGAAGAGAACGGTTAATACCATGTTTACCTTCTCTGCGACCTCACACAATACTCATGATAGCATATTACCCAGCCCTGGAGCTTGAAGCTCCCTTATTTCTTCTCGAGATGAGATTCAATCATGGGCTATTTGCTTTTTTAATAACCAGTTTCGCATCTGTTTCCATAATTCTTTGCAGTACTGTATATTTTAAGCATCATGAAATATTTCATGGACTTCATTGTGAACTCTTTGTATTATTTAATTTCTGTCATTAAATAACCTCCACCATCTTCGAAGATGGATGGAGGTTACTGTTTTCACCCCTTTCTGTTTGTTTGTTACTTACGAAATCTAAAGATTTGTGTGTTTGTTTGTGTGTTTGTTACTTACGAAATCTAAAGATTTCGTAAGTATATTGATGACTTCCGTTTCTGTTTGTTTGTTTGTTTGTTTGTTTGTAGGCACGATAACTCGAGAAAGGAAGAAACTGCCAATGTCAAATTACACCACGTGATTCAGGAGGGTGATGGCTAGTGCTGATTAGATTTTGGTCAAAATCGGTCAAAGGTCAAGGTCACAGTGAGGTCAAACATAATTCCGTAAATTCACGTGCAGAAATGGAGATTTTTGCTTCGGTCGACGTTACGATTTTTGATGGTTTGATACAGAATCATCGTAGAAACTTCTGGTTTGCGTCGCTACCTTCTCGAGAGACAGCTTTTATTAGACAAGGTCAGAGGTCAAGTTGACGATTTCGTAAGTACCAGTCTATGACTGCTTGTTACTTACGAAATCTAAAGATTTCGTAAGTATATTGATGACTTCCGTTTCTGTTTGTTTGTTTGTTTGTATGTTTGTTTGTTTGTTTGTTTGTTTGTTGGCACGATAACTTGAGAACGGAAGAAGCTACCAATGTCAAATTACACCACGTGATTCAGGAGGGTGATGGCTTGTGCTGATTAGATTTTGGTCAAAATCGGTCAAAGGTCAAGGTCACGGTGAGGTCAAATATCCGATTTTTGATGGTTTGGTACAGATAACTCGAGAACGGAAGAAGCTACCAATGTCAAATTACACCACGTGATTCAGGAGGGTGATGGCTAGTGCTGATTAGATTTTGGTTAAAATCGGTCAAAGGTCAAGGTCACAGTGAGGTCAAACATAATTCCATAAATTCACGTGGAGAAATGGAGTATTTTTGCTTCGCTCGACGTTACGAGTTCGTTTTAACTTCGATTTTAATTTTGTCTTCGGTTTTTTCGATCCCTTAGGACGCTTAAAACTCGGTTGTCGAAATTCTGGTAAAAATCGGATGTTTTGGAGACGTTTTAACATTGTATAAAAAAATATTTCACTCGACGCGTCACGGGTCGTCCCATGATGCAGTGCGCTCGAGCAGACGTGTCGTTGAGTTCGTTAAGGTATAATTGCGTGCAGAAATGGAGATTTTTGCTTCGGTCGACGTTACGATTTTTGATGGTTTGATACAGAATCATCGTAGAAACTTCTGGTTTGCGTCACTACCTTCTCGAGAGACAGCTTTTATTAGACAAGGTCAGAGGTCAAGTTGACGATTTCGTAAGTACCAGTCTATGACTGCTTGTTACTTACGAAATCTAAAGATTTCGTAAGTATATTGATGACTTCCGTTTCTGTTTGTTTGTTTGTTTGTTTGTATGTTTGTTTGTTTGTTTGTTTGTTGGCACGATAACTCGAGAACGGAAGAAGCTACCAATGTCAAATTACACCACGTGATTCAGGAGGGTGATGGCTTTTGCTGATTAGATTTTGGTCAAAATCGGTCAAAGGTCAAGGTCACGGTGAGGTCAAATATCCGATTTTTGATGGTTTGGTACAGATAACTCGAGAACGGAAGAAGCTACCAATGTCAAATTACACCACGTGATTCAGGAGGGTGGTGGCTAGCACTGATTAGATTTTGGTCAAAATCGGTCAAAGGTCAAGGTCACGGTGAGGTCAAACATCCAAAACATTCGATTTTTGATGGTTTGGTGCAGAATCATCGTAGAAACTTATAGTTTGCATCGCCACCTTCTCGAGAGACAGCTTTTATTAGACAAGGTCAGAGTTCAAGTTGACAATTTCGTAGGTACCAGTCTATGACTGCTTGTTTGTTTATTTGTTTGTTTGTGAACAGTATTACAGAAAAACTTGATGGATTTCGACGAAACATGGTGGGGGGGGGGGTTAGGTATGGTCCAAGGATCATGCCATTAAATTTTGGACTTGGCCCCCCCCCCCAAAAAAAAATTGTTAGAGAAATTATTTCTTTTTTTGCATTTGTACATGTTTTAAGTGATTTCCAACCCCCCCCCCCAAAAAAAAGAGAATTTTTTTTGCATTTCTACATGTTTTAAGTGATTTCCAACCCCCCCCAAAAGAATTGTTACCCCGCCCCAAAAAAAATTGTGAGAAACATTTTTTTTGCATTTCTACATGTTTTAAGTGATTTCCAAACCCCCCCCAAAAAAAAATTGTAGGAAAAAAAATTGTTTTGCAACTTTTTTAAACAAAATTTCGATTTCTTTTTATTTGCATTTCTTCATGTTTTAAGTGATTTCCTACCCCCCCCCCCCCCACAAAAAAATGTTGGAGAAAAGAACTATAACTCTGTCAGCACTGTTGACATCATATTTAATGCATAAGATATAAGGTTCACTTGAGTGACCCAGCAGTATTGGCGACGGAGGTTTTGCACTCTCCCGAGTGCTCCCCCTCTAGTTACCTTCGCATTCTGCGAAAGGTTATGTTTTGGTCGCTGTGTATTTATTTATTTGTGAATATGTGTGTTTGTTTGTTATTCGCATAACTCAGAAAGTATAAAACCAAATTGCATGAAATTTGGTGGGATGATTCGTGAGTATCCAAGGACGACTTGATTAGATTTTGGGAGCGATCGGGTCAAAGGTCAAGGTCAAGGTCATAAAAAGGTCAAAAACACTCTTTTGAGCATAACTTCCTTCATAATACAGCTATCGACATGCAACCACCGTCATATTGTTCCATGACGAGATACCTTTCGGATATGTAGTGTCAGATTTGACGTAACATTATCGGAAGTGCGTCTAAATGACGTCACAAGATGACGTAAATTTTCAATTTTCGATCTCATCAGTTTTGATCATAGCGTTTTGTAGGACTTACCTAAAGGACGTCACACACCAAATTTGACTTCGATCGGACTGACCGTTATGACGTCATTGACGTTTGAACATGACGTTTTTCAATTGTGGCTAAAATGTCCTGATATTTTACATTCAAATATCTATATAATTTATAAAGCAAAGTCTCCCAAATCCAGGCATTAGGATCAGTACCAAAATATCTGTTTATTGATGTACAGGTTTTGCCAATTAACTCTGTAGTCAAGGTCAAGGTCACACTCAAGGTCAAAATATACTTGTAGGCATAGCTTCAGATCTAAAGAGCTATTGACATGAAACCAACGTTAAAACGTTCAGTGAACTACGAGCTTTCAGAATGGTAGTCCCCGATTGGACGTGACGTCCCCGGAAGTGCGTCAAAATGACGTCAAAAGATGACGTCATTTTTCAACTTTTTAATTTTTCAGTGTTTATCATTCCATTTTGTTGGACTGCCTTCAAGGAGGTTACACACCAAATTTGACGTCAATCGGACTGGCGGTTGTGACGTCATGGACGTTTTAAAATGACGTTTTTCAAACGTGCCCGGAAAAAAGTTGCGGCGGCGAAGGTATGCGCTCTGCCGAGTGCCCGTTCTAGCTTGATTTGTTTTATTATTCACCCAGAACCATTTAGTTTACACATATGCACAATGCTTGAATCTCACCCCGGCCCCCCTCCCTCAAATCTACACACCATTCCCAACTCTTAGTATAATGTACATTTAATGTGTCTATGGTGTGTGGTAATTGGCATGTGGTGTGTGTGATCTGGTGTGTGTGTGTGTGTGTGTGTGTGATCTGGTGTGTGTGTGTGTGTGTGTGTGTGTGTGTGTGTGTGTGTCTGTGTGTGTGTGTGTGTGTGTGTGTGTGTGTGTGTGTGTGTGTGTGTGTGTGTGTGTGTGTTAAAAGAATCTCTTCAATGAGCCTCGTTTTATGTTGAAAGATTTTCCCTCTTCCCCTTTCGACTTTTCCGTTAATAAGCCGTGACAAGTTTCTGGAATTTGCTATAATTGCTGATCGCAAGTGAGCAAATAGCAAGTTTACGGTATTTATACAAAGCCAAAATCCATCCACCCATCGTGACCATGCTCTGTACAGAGCATCAGTGCTGCCAAGGCAGTCTCCTGGGCTATTGGGAACAATCTGGGACGGGTCGCCACTCCGACAAAGGATACTCGAATGGCTCAATCATCCCAGCAAGCCGGAACTCATTTTGCTGACCTCGGAAGGATGGCAGGCTGAGTCAACCCCACCTGATATTAATTCAATGGGAAAGTGGGATTTGAACTCAGGACCCAAGAATCCCAAGCCCACCACTCTAACCATTAAGCCAACACGAGGCAAAGGCAAAATGAAATGCAATTAAATATAAATGGAAATAATAATAATAATAATAATAATAATAATAATAATAATAATAATAAATGTATTCTATCCTGGCTTCACTGACAACGAAAAGGAAGAATGTACACGTTTGCCACAAAATGGTTTCTTGTTAAATGGCTCAGCTACAAACACTGCGTGTGGAACTTCGGAAGCGATGATTCATTCATCAATGCAAAAATACATCACAATTTTAGATAAAATTCTGCCACAAGTTAACCTCGCAATGAAGAATACACGTTCATGGAAGTAGTTTGAACACCTGACGGCTTGCGAACATGCCTCTGAATTAAAATGTCGACTTCCATTTACTGAGTCCATTATATGGTAATGTTCTCAACGCAAGGCAAGACGTGCAAGTTCCTCTATGAGCACTACAAGTGAAAAATAATCATAATAATCTGATAATAATAAGCAAGTGATAAGCAAGTAAAATGCAAGGCAATCAAAACAAACGATGTACCCTCAATTGTACATTTTAGATGATGACAAGTACAAACAGCCGTGGACAAGCATTTCAAAGTCAATATTCTCATCAGAAAGGCTTTTCTTGATGAGCAAGAAATCAAAATTATTGTCGAAAGTAAATCAAACCACTGCTCTTGAGGAGCATCTCATTCAAAACTAGAAGGGCACTCGGTGGAGTGCAGAACTCCGCCACGTAATGCGGATCTTCACCAAAATCTAATCAGTTCGTCCTTGTCACACACCAAACCTGTCCACAAAATTTAATCTGGATCCGTCCACAACTTTTTGAGATATCCTGTACACAGACAGACAGACAGACAGAAAGACAGAAAGGGGTGAAAACATAACCTCCTTCACCTTCGGTGATGGAGGTAGTGAGGCTGGGATGTTCTAATATATAACACAGTGGATTGTCAAATTGTTGCAAAACTCTTTGTATGTTTTATTACCTTCGCCACCAATGGTGGACAGAGATGATGGTTTCACCCAAGTTTGTCTGTCTGTTTGTCGATCTGTGAGCACAATATCTCAAAAAGTTTTGGACGGATTCAGACGAAATTGGATGAATTCATTGGGTGTGTGACAAGGACGAATTGATTAGATTTTGGTGAAGATCCAGATCCGGATCATGAAATTTTTAAGCGATTCTTCACCATTGAGAGGAGATTGGGACCATACTCTGTGCAGAGCGTTGGTGCTGCTTTAAGCGGTCTCCTTGGCTATTGGGCACAATCCTGGACGGGTCGCCACTCCGACACAGTATACCAGCATGCTGGCGCTCATTTTGCCGACCTCGGAAGGATGACAGGCCGAGTTAACCCCTCCTGGTATTAATTCCACAGCTGAGTGGGATTTGAACTCAGGACCCAAGGATCCACAGCCTGCCACCCTAACCATTAAGCCAACACCAGGCATACCATTGAGAGATAGGACCAAAAACGATATATAGGATGATATTTCAAAAAATAATGGATAGATTCGGATAAAACTTGGTCGACGAGTTGGGTAGGTGACAAGAACAAGCCAGTTGGATTTTAGTTAAGGTCCCGATGCAAATCCGGCCTATCAGTGATATACAAAATGTAAACTGTGCAGGTTTGCGGAGGTATGCGCTCTACCAAGTGCAGTTCTACTTGCAAATGCAATGCCACATACTACTTCTTATAATATCCCCAATTATTCCCATCTTCAAATGGGGTTGACCAGAGAACTTTTTTGGCCCAAGTCTTTCACAAACCGGCTGGCCAGGCTTGGCGTTCGATTGAAGGTGGCGGGAATTTGGAATTTTTTCATGGTACCATCGAGAGATAGGTGATAGCTCACCTACAATTTGCTAAAGACACCGTGGGATATTTAACATGCACCAACAACCAGTGCCGGCAGATGGATCTTCTGGCTTTACGTCCACTCGATGGATGGTGCACAAAATGATGCATCGCCCTGCACGCGAAGCACCAGGGTGACAATCCAGCTCGGATTGACATTCGTATGCATTGGCAAGGAAGCTCCAATGTGAGCGTGCATACCTCGAGGCTATCCTACTAATGCAGCCTCAAAAACATCACGACACAATCCATGTGCAGATTGAAATGCAATTGCACTGGGCACGGGCAACCGATGATCCAGACCGCAAGCAGTGAGATTAACTGCAAGAGCAACTTGATTTCGTTAATCAACCAATCATGAAACACCTACTCGTTTCCGAGGAAAACCGATGGTGAGGTGCGGATCTTTCAACAGAAAGTCTTTGTGTCAAACCAAACCAAATATTTTACCTTCGAGGCCCACAGACATTCCCTCTCCTATCATGGAAACTAATCTAGTCCCTTCTACATACAAATCAAAAGCCAGAGAAGAATATTTTGATCGATCAAGATGGAAAATTACCCGTGAAAACACAACCGTTCACTGGACCGAATGATGAAATGAATGATGACCCTCAGAGACGCCATGGCGTCACACTCACCAGTAACGAGCGTATCTCCGTACATGGCTTTAAACTCATCGAACCTGCTGCCATCCACGATTCGAGCAATCACCTGCCAAGAAGGGAATTACAAATAAAAGATTCACAGCCAGCTGTCAGAAAAGTACAACAAAATGAAGCCACTTCAGCATGCTCTCTCAGTTGGAAGCATGATGTGGTTCTGGTCCAAATAATTATTCCAGATAAGTGCTCTTGACCTTTTCTGTTTTCTCCTGGACTGGAAGATGGAGATGGTCGATATAAACTTAAAGCTACGACACTCCGATCCATCAAGAACGCCCAATTGCCGCCTTAATGTCAATTGTTCGCTCCACCATTGCTGTTTAACAGATATTCTTCGCAGGATAATGTGCAGCTGCTGGCTGACACCTGGTTCAAAAGGTCGCAATGTGTCATTTAGACAAGCAAGGCCCTCACTTTGTTTTCCTTCTAAATGTTACAGGTGGAGTACTTCAAGCCATTGCTGATGACACAAGAAAAACCAACAATACAATTCCTCATCAAGGGCACAGCCCCTTCAATGAATAAATAAATAAATAAATAAATAAATAAAAGGACATGTAGGTAGTCGGGATGGTAAAGTTTCGGAAAGAAATCAATAAATCGCGCTGGAATTGAATGTCGGTAATAGAATTACAAAAGATATATAAATAAATACTCCAAGATGTTGGTAGTGGTGATAGTAAAGTGTACATAAACAAATATATAATTCAAAAGTTGTGCGAAGGTCATAAAGTGTTTTTTTTTTTGTTTTTTTTTTAAATCATTTAAGGTAGTACATAGGTTGTAGAATGGTAATAGGTGTTTCAAAAAAAGATATTTCAAGGTGGTATGTCAGTAGCAGTCGGTGGTTGTTTGGATAAATGTAGTGGAATAAATAAATTTCGAATAAAGAAATAATACAAAGTTGTTTGTTGGTCGTGCAGATGGTAACGTGTATATAAGATGAATAATCGTTCCTGAAAGCCCCCTCTCGTATCCGAATACCCACACACATTCGGTTATTCGCATATCCAAACACTTTGGCGGAGCAATTTAAATTTCAAATTTTCCGCGGAGACCTCGTGCAGAGTGGCAATCATGATTGTGATTGGCCCATCGACTCTCACCTGCTCATTGGGCGGCCGAGTCATCGGGCGTGCCGTCCGAGATTCCACCCTTCCTTCAGCCTCATTCTGGGATCCTCTCCGTTGGAAGCAGTCGTGCATGCTTTGCAGTGATCGTTATACCTCATTTTTAGCAAAGTTTTATCCATCATGTCATCGAAAAAAGTGCTTCAGAAGCGTAAGCGTGTGGTGATGACAATCCAAGAAAAGGTTCGTGCCTGTGAACGCTACAGAAGAGGCGAAAGTTTGCATAAACTATCCCAAGAAATGGGTGCTGGTCTTTCTACGGTGTACGACTGGGTAAAACAAGAGAAAGAACTAAAGGAAAAGCTGTGTGAACAGGGAAATGGATGCAAGACGAAGACGATGCGTGCAGCTCAAAATGAGGATATGGAGACCGACTTACTCCTGTGGATCTCAGAAATGCACAGGAGCAATTTACCCATCAGTGGTCCACTAGTGATGGAGAAAGCCAAGGCGTTGTATGATGCTGCTCCTGGGCCGAGTGGTGAGAGGAAGCCATTCGGGGTCTCTGACGGGTGGTTGGCGAAGTTCAAGCATCGCCATGGACTTCAATTTGACTCCATGCAGGGTGAGGTAGCTGAGGTGGACTACGAGGCAGCTGAGAAGTTCAAGGCCAAATTTGTGAAGATTGTGGCAGAATACCATCCTGACCAGATATTCAACGCAGATGAGACGGGGCTGTTTTGGAAAAAACTCCCTCACAAAACATACCTGATGAAGGAGGAGAAACGTGCTTCAGCGGTGAGGCAGTCCAAGGACAGGATTACCCTAATGTTCTGTTCTAATGCTTCTGGAGATTTTCGCTGTAAGCCAGTCTTGGTTTACAAGTCTAAATGCCCTCGTGCCTTGAAGGGCGTCTCCATCCCCCTGCTACCAGTGGTGTGGATGCACAACTCGAAAGCATGGATGACGCAGGTGTTGCTGCACAAGTGGTATTTCAGCCACTTTCAGAATGAAGTGAAGCTTTATTTAATTTCCAGAGGTCTTCCTCCAAAAGGCATCCTCTTCTTGGATAATGCACCAGGACATCCACTCAACCTTCAGGAGTTCAGCGAAAGCAATCCTGATTTCAAGGTGGTGTATTTTCCCCAAAACACCACGTCAACCCTCCAGCCGATGGACCAGGGTGTCATCGCTCAGTTTAAGTGTCTCTACACCAGGAATCTGCTGCGTCGTATGCTGCATGAGGGTGACACCCCAGACACCATAAGGACATTCTGGAAGAACTACAACATCAGGATTGCTATCCAGCTGATTTCCTCCTGCTGGAAGGAAATCAAGAACTCTACCCTGAATATCATGTGGAGGCAGCTGTGGCCAGATGTTGTGCAGGGTTTTGAGGGCTTCCCCAAAATACCGACTGAAGAACTGGCACAGCTTGCAAGAAGTATCCCTGGGGAAGGCTTCAAGAACATGAATTGTGGTGACATACAAGAATATCTGCTGGAGCATCGCCAGGAATTAACCAATGATGAATTGATGGAGTTGGCCGCAGCAACGAGGAATGAGAATGAGGAAGAAGGGGACGATTCCGAGTCCGAAAGTGGTCCAAGCATGACCAACGGGGATGTAAAACGACTTTGCAAGTTGCTGAGGGAAGTTAAACGTCACGTGGAAACCACAGATGCCAACCTGACCCGTGCTAACAACGCTTCCATCGCTTTTGATCTGGTGGATAACTTGTACCATGACTTGTTTATGGCCACCCAGAAGCAGAATAAAATCACCGACTACTTCAGGTCT
>NC_140972.1:81085162-81090162 GCF_056783735.1 Eptatretus burgeri | reverse complement strand
TTCTTCGCTCACTGCAGATCTGGATAAAATCACAAACTGGTCCAACACGTGGAACATGTCTTTCAATCCGGACAAATCTCACACTCTCACTATGTCTCTTCAAAATGACCGTTTGGAACCCCCCCCCCCACCCTCCCATCGACTTTCTCAACAATCCTTTCATTCATTGAAGTCCTTTCATTCAAGCTTCTGGGTCTCACTATCTGCCATGATCTTCCCTGGGAAAGCCACATTTCCAACCTGGCCTCCAAATCCAGTCGCTGACTGGGAATCCTCCGTCGTGAAAAGTCCTTCCTCAGCCCACCTGAGCTCCTGACCACAAACAAAGCTTTCGTCTACAGCCTGATGGAGTACTGCTCTCCTGTCTGGACTGGTGCTCCTGCCACTCACCATTCTCGGCTTCACGCTGTGGAAACCAAGGCATTTAGGACCATTGGTACCGGTGGTGAAGCTGAGCCTTTTGCCTCTCATTCTCTCACCGCAGGCAGGTCGGTGGTCTCTCTGTCTTCCACCGTCTTCTTTCCTGAAAGTCCCTGTCCATCTTGTATACCCCGTGTTCCCCGCCCCATCCCTCTCCCTTCCAGAGATCTCATAATGTGTCCGTTCTCCTGTTTTGTCCTTCCCTCTCCAACCCCTCTTGCCTCATGACCCCCTTGCTGTGCGTTGTTTGTTCGCTCTCATATGAGCCTTGACAATGTATACAGAAAATAAATAAAAAATCGTTTCCACTCCTTGCATTCTCCCTGATCCTCATCGTTGCCTGCATTCCTTCTTTTTCCGTCTCGGTCTATTTTCTCCCTTTGCCCTGCTGTTGGCGTTTCCCCATTTTCCTGCTGTTCTTTTTGTTATGCTGTGTTCTTATGCATTTTCCATTCTGAAACCATCTTTCCCACAACATGCATCCTTTCCTGCCCCCCCCACCCCAATCCTCCCCACACTCATTGTCTGTCTGCCTCGTTCTGGCTTGACATTTAACTCTGCTGTTGGTGTCCCCTCCCCTCCCCCCTCTCTGCTGGTCCTTTAGTCCTGTTGCATCCTGATCTGTTCAGTGTACGAGCTCTTCCACGAGCCTCGACTATCCACACAAATATGTACGTACACACACACACACACACACACACACACACACACACACACACACACACACACACACACACCGAAAATGACGTGTCTGACTCCCAAGTATCACTCCCTGGTTACTCCCTCTTACGGTATGACAGACCTGAGCCTCGTCCTGGTGGAGGTGTTGCTCTCTTCATCAAAGACTCTATTCCTCACTCTCCCTGCACTGCTCTCACTCCCCCACACCCCCAGGAATACCTCTGGCTTCGGCTTCCCCTCCACTCCCACCTCATGTTTATATGTGTACTGTACCGTCCACCGAACAGTGATGACTCCATCTACACCTCACTCTCCGAAAACATGGACCATCTTCTATCTTCTCATCCAAACTCTCTCTTCCTCTTATGTGGCGACTTCAATTGTCATCACGCCAGTTGGCTAGGTGTGGGTACCTCTCTCACCTGCCATGGGACATCAGCAAAAGCTTTCTGTGACTCATTGGGACTGACTCAATCGGTCAACTTCCCGACCCGGATCTCAACCAATGGTACTCCATCTCTTCTGGATCTGATTTTGACAAATTTCCCTGACAATATCTGCTGCTCTTCCTTCGCTCCAATTGGTTCTTCTGACCACGTCCTTGTTAAAGTGGACATCTCTCTGGCTGTCATCAGAGAACCACCTCACACCGCCGTCGAGTCTGGCATTTCACTCAAGCCGACTGGCAGGGTCTCGAGGCAGCCATCAAACTTACAGACTGGTCTCCTATCACTACTTTCTCAAACATCAACTCATCCTGGGAATTCTTTCAAAGAAACTTGCTCTCCCTCATGCACAGATTTATCCCCTCTCGTGTTCAGTTGTCTTACCCTTCCTCCCGCCCTTGGTTTACTGAAGCTTGTGGCGAGGCAGTTGTCCTGAAACAACTTGCCTTTGCCTCATGGAAAGCAAACCCAACTGAGGGCAATCTCAGTTCTTTCCACAAAGCTCGGAACAAGTGTGTATCTACCCTCAGGAGAGCCAGAAAACAACATCTTTCTCATCTCAAGTCTGAACTCTCAAACCTCTCTCCCTCCTCAAAATCCTGGTGGCGTTTAATCAAATCTGTTTCTGGTGTATGTTCCCCTCCATCCCCCTCCCCTTACCTCAAATGGCCGCACTGCTGATTCCACACGTGATAAAGCTGAATGTCTAAACTCGGTGTTTGCAGCTAAATCTTGTGTCCCAAACCCATCACTATCTCTACCCACTTTACCCAGTCGCACCCAACTGTCCCTGGACTCTGTATCCTTTTCTCCTGACAAGGTGGAGAGCTTGCTTTCAAACCTCGAGTCAGATTCTGCAACCGGTCCAGACGGCATCAGCCCACGTGTCCTCAAAGCCTGCTCTTCTGCTCTTGCTCACCCTCTCTCTGTTCTATTCACCCTCTCATTTTCCCAAGGTCATCTGCCATCTGCTTGGAAATCTGCTAACATCACTGCTCTGCATAAAAAAGGTGCAAAAACAGATCCCTGTAACTACAGACCAATCAGCCTTCTCCCAATCATCAGCAAGGTTATGGAATCCATCATTGCTTCAGACATGAAATCCTTCCTCTTCTCCAATGGCTTGATTTCCAATCATCAATTTGGTTTCAGACCAGGTCACTCTACCCTGGATATGCTGCTACTGCTCTCCCATCAATGGATGGAGGTCCTCAATGCCAGACAGGAAATCCGAGCCGTATCCCTGGACATATCACGTGCTTTTGACACAGTCTGGCACCCTGCCCTACTCACCAAACTCTCTTCCCATGGTATTCAAGGCCATCTCCACTCATGGCTCGCAGACTTCCTCTCCTGTCGCAGTCAACGTGTGGCCCTAAACGGAGTTCTTTCATCCCCTCTTCCTGTGCAGGCTGGAGTTCCTCAAGGTAGCGTTCTGGGCCCTGTTCTTTTTCTGGTTTTCATCAATGATCTCTCGGACTCTCTGGAAAATCCTCTATTTCTCTTTGCCGACGACTCCACCCTCTGCCGTACCATCTGTCATCCCTCAGACCGGCAAGCAGCAGCTTCTTCGCTCACTGCAGATCTGGATAAAATCACAAACTGGTCCAACACGTGGAACATGTCTTTCAATCCACACAAATCTCACACTCTCACTATGTCTCTTAGAAAGGACCGTTTACAAAACCCCCCGATGCACTTTCTGAACAATCCTCTGGAAGAAGTCTTTTCTTTCAAGCTTCTGGGTCTCACTATCTGCCATGACCTTTCCTGGGAAAGTCACATTTCCAACCTTGCCTCAAAAGCCAGTCGCCGACTGAGAATCCTCCGTCGTGCAAAGTCCTTCCTCGGCCCTCTTGAGCTCCTGACTACTTACAAAGCTTTTGTCCGTAGCCTGATGGAGTACTGCTCTCCC
Organism: Eptatretus burgeri; assembly: GCF_056783735.1. Taxonomy (NCBI): domain Eukaryota; kingdom Metazoa; phylum Chordata; class Myxini; order Myxiniformes; family Myxinidae; genus Eptatretus; species Eptatretus burgeri. The sequence continues at coordinate 81,086,700 of NC_140972.1, read as the reverse complement.
CTCTGGGCTGGTGCTCCTGCCTCCCACCTTTCTCGACTTCACGCTGTCGAAACCAGGGCTTTTAAGATCATTGGCATCTCCCGCAATGAAGCTGAGTCTTTGGGCCTCTCACTCAATCACCGCAGGTTGGTCGGTGGTCTTTCTGTCTTCTACCGACTCCTCTCCAGCCTTGCCCCCCTGCTCTCTCTGCGATTTGTCCCAACCACATTTCCACAGGGCGCTCAAGGGCCGCCAACAACCCCTTCTGGTAAAACTACCAAAATCACGAATCACTGCTCATCTTCACTCTTTCATTCCTCTTTTTTTCCCGCCTTTGGAATAAACTTCCTCACTCTATTCTTTCCCATTCTTCCCTCCAGGCTTTCAAAACAGCTGTTCACCACCACCTCTTATCTTCCCCCATCCAAATCCTCGATCTTTTCTACCCCCGATAATCCACCCAACCCCACTTCCTTCAATTCTCCTGCTTTCCTTCCTGAAAGTCCCTGTAATGTCCATCTTCTCCTCGCCATGTTCCCCGTCCCATCCCCATCCCTCTCCCTTCCACAGTTCACCTGTGTCTGTTCCCCAATGTTTTGTCCCTTCCACTCCCGCCCCTCTTGTCTCATGCCTCCTTGCTGTGAGTTGTGTGTTAGCTCTCATACGAGCCTCGACCAAGGTATACAAAAAAAAAAAAAAAAAAAAAAAAAAAAGCATGGTGAGGCGATGAGTCCGTGAGTATGTGAAGCGATCCGTCAGTCCATGAAGACTATATATGCCTATAATCACATCCTGTTTGAACGTTAACTCCCCAAGACCCCGAAAGACCCAAAAGACCTAAGGACCCAGTAGACCCAAAAGACACCCAACACCAAAAAGACAATGCAAACCCAAAACACTTCAAATACCCAAAATACTCCAAAGACCCAAAAGATTCCAAAGACCGAAAAGACCCCAAAGACCCAAAAAGACCCTGAATACCCTAAAGACCTGCTAGACCTTAACACCATTTAGACCGATTAGACAGCTTAGACCCTTGACCATTTACACCACTTGGACCTTCTTATCTATATATTAGTAAAACTCTCATCATGTATGTATGCATGTATGTGTATGTATGTATGTATGTTCCCGAAATACAGCCAAAATGGTACACGATAGTGCAAAAAATTTAGGGCCACCTTACTCACCATTCTCCTGCGGTGAGCAGCATCAAGTTTCGGGCAAAACGGGCAATGAAAAAAATTATTAAAAAATCAATTCCCAATTCAGTCAAGTACTCTTCGGGAGAATTTGATCAATGCAAACAACCTCAGCGGTATCGTTCACTGGAGCTATCATTTTTTTTTTTCTTGAAATTATTTTTTTCATCAACCGCTGTCACAACATTAACCCAACGGGTTCACGGGTCATCTAGTATCACATATATTTCAAATAAATATAATATCACCAATATTACAAATAAATTTGAAGAAAAGAAATGTTTGTATGATAATTGGTGTAAATGATGACACACAACAAATTTATGACATCAATCTCTGCAACGACGTGTGGTTCCA
>NC_140972.1:81065162-81080162 GCF_056783735.1 Eptatretus burgeri | reverse complement strand
GACGCAAAACATGGGCCGAAGCCTGAAGGCGGGCATGAAGGCAATAACTGGGGAGCTCAAAATGGCGACGCCGCGTGTGGGAGCGAACGAGCTGGGAGGGAGTGCAACGGCTGTCAGGCCCGCGGTGGAGGCGGGTGAGGAGAAATTAATTCGGGGGAGACGCGTGGAGGTGATGGAAACTGTGACGGTGACGCAGAGGGAAAAACTAATTAGGGTGACGGAGACGTGCACGAGGGAGATAAGACACGAGGTGAAAGGAATTGGGAGGGAGAGAAAAGAACAATTAAGACGGAAAGCAAGGATGAGGTACGCAGAGATCGTGAAAGAGCAAGGAGTGAAACAGAGGGAAGGACGGGATCGACTTAAGGAGAAAGCAAGGTGGACCTACGTAAAGATAAGGGAAAGACGCCAGAAAGAAGCAGAGACTAATAGACACGAGGGGACAACAGAAACTAATAAATGTACAGAGACACGGGAGATAGAGGGTGAATTGGAAAGGGTTAGAGACGCGCGCGCATGCGCGCACACACACACACACACACACACACACACACACACACACACACACACACACACACACACGGAGTTAGTGGAGGACGATGAGGGTGAGCTCGCGGAGCGTGTAGGGACCCAGTGCGAGCAGTTGGATAGCCTCCTTCGGGAATGGAGGGAGCCGCTATGCCCCCTTGAAGCGAGTCACGACCAGGTGGGTTCGGTCGTGCTTTGCGAGGTCGAGAGGAGGAGTGCTGTGGACAGGTGCACGCCGAGCTTGGGGGGTATAGAGGCCCCGGAAACCCTTGCGGTGGCACAAATCCCCAGTGTGGTTGTCCCGGTGTGTGTGGTGCAAGGTGTGAGTGCGTCCCCTTGTGTGGAAGCGACCCCGTGTGTGAGTGGTGTGGTGGCAAGTGAGCCGAAGGGCGTGCTTCCCAGCACGCCGTGTGTGGATGAGACACCGCGGGTGAGTGCCCCCGCGTGTGTGAGTAGTATGGTGTGTGCAAGGGAAACGGCACGAGTGAGTGAGCGGCCGAGTGCAAGGGAGACCGTGTGTGTGAGAGAGCGGTATGTGAGGGAGATGACGGTGGGCATGCGTGAGCATGCAGCCGCGTCTCTCGGTGTGAATGAGTTTAATGGAGTGCAGTCTGGGCGTCGTGACACGCAGGTGTGCATGGGTGGCATGGCGACGAAGACGGCAACAGAGAGACAAAAGCCGAGTAGCGGCCGTAGTTGTAATGGGAACCGCGCCGGGTTCAACCAGCAGCGAGCGCGAGGTCTGTGCTGTGCAACGCACGAGGCCGCCACGTGCTCGCTTGCGGGAGTGAAGCCTGGTCCGGAAACGCCAGCGATGCATTTCCCGATCCCGCGGACGGACAAAGTTGAGGCAGGATTACGGATTTGGACCGGACGGGTTCTCCACACGAGCGTGTGTTAGGCTCCAACGGGCAGAGCATATGTGTTCGCGTGGGGAGCCCCTCGGAGTGCAAGGTTTGCTTTTTGTGGTGCGCACGGTGATGTCATGGCTGCACGTGGGGATGGAATCCGGCAGGAGGGGCTGAATCCCTGCCGGATGGTACCGTCCAAGGAGGGACGAGGTACACGTGCAGCTGCATGACGTCATGGGCAGGTGCAAAGTGCGCGAGCTGTGAGTTGCCGCGCTGGTGCTGCGCAAAAATAGGAAAAAAAATTAATGAACAAAAGCAAGCCTCGCTTTCGGGTGAACAGGATTCCTGGGCAAGGGGTGGATGATCCCCTTGGCCTGGGCACAGGATGGAACTAGCTAGGGGGAATGGTTAGCTTAGCTAGAACGGCTTCATGGGGTAGGGGTAAGTCCTCATGGGGCCCGTGGAATGGATTAGTTAGAGGGATTGCAGGCAAATTTAGGAAGGGGATATTTGGATTAGAGGACAGGGACAGACTTTGGATGTGTAGAGGGGACGTAGCTTAGCTACGTAGTGTTAAAAGGATCGTGCTATAGTGTAAGGGACGACGTGGGAGCACGAGGTAGTTAGGGGATTTAGTGAGCAGGATGGCAGGATTCAGCGATGTGTGAGTTGCGAGGTGAGTACATGGTGAGTGAGTGAGGCCAGCAGGTCTGTGTGTATGGAGCAAATATCAAATGCATGGTGTGATGAGTGATTTGGGGGGAGGAGTGACTCCCGACCAAGGGACCCCGGGGTCAGTGTAGAGTGAGTTAGCTGGGTTAGTCAAATTGACAAAATGGAGGTCGTTTTGTTGTTGGTGGGGAAGTAGGTTCGAAACCCATTTGGAGGGGTGCAGGAGCCCTGTTGATGGGCTGGGAGCGTGGCTGTGAAAGGTGAGTATCGCTGAGTGGGTACCCCGGGCACCAGGCTAGTCGGCCGCGGTAGGCCAAGGGCCCATGGGGGGCCTGGATAGCGTAGTGGGCACGGGTGCGCCCTCATGAGACGGGAGCCTGGGGCGCCGTTAGCCGCGTGGGCAGTGTTGTGGGCACGGGTGACCCTCGGAAAGGGGCCCAGGAAGCCAGCCTGCCACGTGAGCGTTTCAGGGGAGTCGCCAGGGAGGGCACTCCCCAGTGTTTAGGGAGCTGGTAGGCTCGGAGGCAGTGGAATGCCTGGGGGTGCCATCGTCGGAGAATCGGCAGAGGGTAGTGCATGCCAAGGGGAGCCACGCGTCCCAGCCATGAAACCGTGTGAGGGCACGGGAAGAAAATTGGGGGGCGAGGCCTGAAATTGTAAGGACACCAACACAGGCGATGGGAATCTGGGTTGTTAGAACCTATAGTTTAAGCGCGAGGCGCTTGTTGAAAGCCCCGGGGTAGTTTAAGAGTTAATGGTTAGGGTAGATTAGGAAGTGTACCCCTCCGCACCATCCATCCCTTCGCTCTCATTGTGGGCCGCTGGACCCACTTTGGGTTAGATCGCTGAAATCTGGGGGGGCCATCCTGAGGCTTGAGTTGGGCCTCGACACAGGATGCTAGCTCTCCCTTGTTCCCCTCCGGGAAGGGAACGTAGGGGTTGGGAGTAGGCTAGGGGACGATAGGTTAGCCGAACAAGGACGATAAAGGGGGTTAGGGGACGACTTATAGTGGGGAAGTAAAAATAGAAACAACAACAAAAAAATAAGTTGGGGATAAATTGGGTTTGACAAATTAAGGGAGTGGGTATAGACAGTGACAGGCAAAGGCAATAGGTGGGAGGGAGACAGCAAGGTAGGTCCGAGCCCGCCTTCTGTGTGGCCAGCACCACCGCACTCCCTCCACCAACCTGCACTGCATGGCAAGAGGCCGGCCCACTTCATCAGCAGCTGTTGTTTTGCTGCAAGGCCTGTGCCGGCCGGATCGTCTGCAGCTGCTGTGCTTCAAGGCCTGTGCCGGCCAGTTCATCTGCCGGCTGTTTGCTACAGCAGCCTTGTCATGCCATGCCTTGCCTGCCTGCTTTTGCCATCCATGACTACTGCCCTCGTCATTTTGCCCCGTTCGAGTTTGCTTTGCCCCCCCCCCCCTTTTAATTTCCATGCGCGCCAGGATCCGCGAGCAACAGTTTGCAAGTTGCAAGAACTGTCCTGTTGGCAGCTACAACACGGGCCTGCAGTGGCGGCCCGTGCGCCGGTTGACTCTTTGCCTTTTTCTTGCAGAGTCCCTTGATCCTGGGCCATGGTTTAGTGTAGAATTTGTAAGGTTAAGATGTACTGTACATATGAATGCGCCCCCGGCATGTCTGTCTAGCGCCGGCAATTTTATTTAAGTCGTCTGTGTGAGTGGGTTTGTTTAGTTAGTTACTCAGCCCTCAGGTTATTTATTTTGGGGACACGAATACCATGAATGTCGCACTCAGGAATCCGTAGGTAAAACGTACTAGGGGAGAACTACACATGATGGCACACGAAAATTTGACGACTCAGGACGAGTCTGTAAAAAGGGGAGGGGTAGCGTTACGGCTGTGGAAATTCGCAAACCACCATCCAGGTCCCGTAGGTGAGGTATCTCTTAAGTACATGTGTAGTTAGCCCCAAACCCATTGTTTAGAGGGAATAAATGTGATTCATTCGGGCTGCGACGCTTTGAGTCAGGCGTTTTTCTTTTTCTATCTTTTATTTCAAACAAAAACCAACGAGGACGCTCGGTGGGCTTTTCGCGTCATTCTTCTCCGCGCTTGGTGTGAGGGAGAAGAAGCGAGGGGAGGGCAGCTGGCGCCCGATTGGTGGATGCGCGGTGTGACGCGGCCAGGGAGGAGGAATGCCCCCCTTCGAGACTTTTCTCGAAGCGCCTCGAAGGGGGGTGGGGCAAAGAACGGGGCGGAGCAACGGGGCGGAGCCCCGCGATATAAAAAGGGATGGCTCTGCGAAGGGGTTGTTGTTGTTCCTGCCGGCCTGTTGATCCCTGCGGAGCCCTCGATCCTGATGGGCCTTGGACCTTTTGGACAAACGACGGTGTGAAGAGAGAGAGAGAGAGAGAGAGAGAATATGAGAGAGAGAGAGAGAGAGAGAGAGAGAGAGAGAGAGAGAGAGAGAGAGAGAGAGAGAGAGAGAGAGAGAGAGAGAGAGAGAGAGAGAGAGAGAGAGAGAGAGAGAGAGAGAGAGAGAGAGAGAGAGAGAGAGAGAGAGAGAGAGAGAGAGAGAGAGAGAGAGAGAGAGAGAGATCCAGCTCGAGGGTTCGCCGGAGTCGGTGTGGTCCCGAGACCCCACTGGTGGGACGGAGCGCCCGCCATTTCCTCTCCCTCTCGACCCCGAGTGTCGACGATTTCTTCCCACAACAATATATTCGATTAAAGCACCAATTAAAGTGTTATTATGGAATCGTGTGCAACTATGTATAAAAAAAACGTTAATCCTATGACTTTATATTGTATCTGCATTGCATTTTGGGTAATCACGCATTCCGGCAGAAGGCAACCTCACAATCTATTGGTATTCTACTGTGGTTATATTACCTGATGTTTGTAATGGACGTACGTGTATCACCAATTGTGTGTGTTAATTTTAGTTCCAATACTTTAAATCATTGGATTGGAAAAAAGTCCAGCAATAATTGCAGGAAAACACATCAGTTGCTATTTTCGTATGATATCAATATCAATAAAAACATGAATCCATTGACTCTCCAACATACACTCTTCCAGACTCATCCTCATAATGCTAGATGGATCTGATGTATGTATATCTACAATCAGATAGACAGAGTGACACACGCATTTGAAATGAATAAACTGAATATCTTCAACAAACTTTTCGAATAGTTGTAATAGACAACAAATATGAATTAATTCATTCATTCATTCCATGTGCAGTTTCTGGCTGCTGGTTGCATCATTGCTGTGAGCATGACTGTGCCACTGATGCAGTGCCACCTGTAGGTTAGAGCAAGAATTTGGAATTTTGCCAGCACACCAACAAATCTCTTCTACTCTTTGTGAAGGACCCTGTGGGATCTTTAATGTCCACCAACTAATGTTGGCAGACGGGGCGCACAGTTCAATGTCCATCCGAGGGACAGCACAAAGAATGATGCCTCGCCCTGCCTGCGAGACACCAGGATGAGAATTTATAGCTGGGCCAAAATTCGAACGCAGTCGAGATGACTCAGATGTGAGTGTACATGCTTCTTGGCCCCACTTTCCAGCCTACTAGTACTATTACTACCACTGCTATTACTACTCTGCATGTCCAGATAAAGGGAGAAGCGACCCACTTGCATTTTGTTCATTTGGGACAGGGGGGACATTAAGTTCCTCGCCCTGCCTGCGAGACACTGGGATGAGAGTTTATAGCTGGGCCAAAATTATAACCCTGGCGAGATGACTCAGAGGTGAGTGTGCATTCTTCTAGGCCCTCTTGCCTACCTAATACTACTACTACTACTACTACTACTACTACTACTACTACTACTACTACTACCACTACCACTACTACTACTAATCCACATACCCAGTTTACGGGTGGAGAGACCACCTTAGGGGTTGATTCATTTACATTTTGTTTCCTTGGGATGGGGTAACGTGAAGTTGGGGAAGGAATTTTGAAAATTTATGGCCACGGTGGTGGCAATTGCTCACCTACTTTTTGCGAAGGACACCGTGGAATCTTTAACATCTACCACCTCATACCGGTAGATGGGGCGCGCAGCTTCAGGTCCATCCAAGGGATGGTACACACATTGATGAATCACACTGAGGGTGAAACATCAGGTGACAGTTTATAGCTGGGCTGAGATTCAAACCGAGGCTAGATGACTCAGAGGTGAGTGTGCATTCCCCTAGGTCACCCTGCTAGCCTAAACTAATAGAATGATAGTAACAATCAAAATAACTAATTTTGTGGAAAATAAACCAATTGGCACAGTCAAATGTTTGTCAACAATTCACAATCTGAGGTTTTTTAATTCTCACAATAAGAGTAACTATAATAGCAATGCAAGAGGTGTTTTGACTTGTAGTGGAGCAAGAGAGTAAGTACTTAATCTATCCTGAGACTCTTTCTAAACATGTGAGCATGACCTGTGCAGGCTTATTCTGCCAGCTCTCAGGCCAAAGCAAGCCATTTGGAGTCCTACTTTATACACGAGGGATGAGTCAAAACTTGTGAGAAAACACAAACGATTTTTTTGTTTTTAACTGCTTTAAACTATGATGCAGTACATCATGAGCATGCTCATCTATTATTAAATCATGCACTAGAAGTGGTACGTTTCTCAAAGATTTCCACTGAGTAAAGTGTGTGAAGCACATTCGACATTGCAATACCTCTTTCACATCAAAAGTCCTCTTGAGATTGTCACCAACAATGCCATACAACTCCTCAGCTGTGAAAGCGGGCTCCTCTACATCCTCCACAGTCACCTACAACACAAGGGCAACAACTATACAACATGATACATCACAATAGTCCAGGAATTTATCGATATATTTGAAGATGTTGACAATGTGCATACAAGCAAAGGTCAAACCACAACCACATGCATGAACCACAAAACACTGATTTTTGTTAATTACAAACATAGGCCAGATCAATCATAATGAATGCAACAAAAGCTCAAAAAACACTTCTTCCTTCATACGCTTCCCCCATTTCATGGTCGACTGCTCGTCTTCATTTTCACTCTTCTCTCATCTGTGAGCCCAACCATCCTGAGTGTGCCCAGTCAAGTTTTTCCACCCAGTTCTTTGAGAAGGAAACCCACCACCACCTGACTGCTTACAATCCCCACTCATGCAATGTCCATTCTTAGACATTTTTCTCACCCTCTAAAGCCATTCATGTGTGGCTTTTAAAACACCTTTTTTTATCATGAAGTTGTCAGCTTGTTACCTCCACCGCTGAAGGTGGATGCAGGTTATGTTTTCACCCCTGTTTGCTTGTCTGTCTGTCTGTGAGAAGGATAACTCAAAAAGTTATCCCTGACAATATCTGCTGCTCTTCCTTCGCTCCAATTGGTTCTTCTGACCACGTCCTTATTAAAGTGGACATCTCTCTGGCTGTTATCAGAGAACCACCTCACCGCCGTCGAGTCTGGCATTTCACTCAAGCCGACTGGCAGGGTCTCCGAGCAGCCATCAAACTTACAGACTGGTCTCCTATCACTACTTTCTCAAACATCAACTCATCCTGGGAATTCTTTCAAAGAAACTTGCTCTCCCTCATGCACAGATTTATCCCCTCTCGTGTTCAGTTGTCTTACCCTTCCTCCCGCCCTTGGTTTACTGAAGCTTGTGGCGAGGCAGTTGTCCTGAAACAACTTGCCTTTGCCTCATGGAAAGCAAACCCAACTGAGGGCAATCTCAGTTCTTTCCACAAAGCTCGGAACAAGTGTGTAGCTACCCTCAGGAGAGCCAGAAAACAACATCTTTCTCATCTCAAGTCTGAACTCTCAAACCTCTCTCCCTCCTCAAAATCCTGGTGGCGTTTAATCAAATCTGTTTCTGGTGTATGTTCCCCCTCCATCCCCTCCCTTACCTCAAATGGCCGCACTGCTGATTCCACACGTGATAAAGCTGAATGTCTAAACTCGGTGTTTGCAGCTAAATCTTGTGTCCCAAACCCATCACTATCTCTACCCACTTTACCCAGTCGCACCCAACTGTCCCTGGACTCTGTATCCTTTTCTCCTGACAAGGTGGAGAGCTTGCTTTCAAACCTCGAGTCAGATTCTGCAACGGTCCAGACGGCATCAGCCCACGTGTCCTCAAAGCCTGCTCTTTCTGCTCTTGCTCACCCTCTCTCTGTTCTATTCACCCTCTCATTTTCCCAAGGTCATCTGCCATCTGCTTGGAAATCTGCTAACATCACTGCCCTGCATAAAAAAGGTGCAAAAACAGATCCCTGTAACTATAGACCAATCAGCCTTCTCCCAATCATCAGCAAGGTTATGGAATCCATCATCGCTTCAGACATGAAATCCTTCCTCTTCTCCAATGGCTTGATTTCCAATCATCAATTTGGTTTCAGACCAGGTCACTCTACCCTAGATATGCTGCTACTGCTCTCCCATCAATGGATGGAGGTCCTCAATGCCAGACAGGAAATCCGAGCCGTATCCCTGGACATATCACGTGCTTTTGACACAGTCTGGCACCCTGCCCTACTCACCAAACTCTCTGCCCATGGTATTCAAGGCCATCTCCACTCATGGCTCGCAGACTTCCTCTCCTGTCGCAGTCAACGTGTGGCCCTAAATGGAGTTCTTTCATCCCCTCTTCCTGTGCAGGCTGGAGTTCCTCAAGGTAGCGTTCTGGGCCCTGTTCTTTTTCTGGTTTTCATCAATGATCTCTCGGACTCTCTGGAAAATCCTCTATTTCTCTTTGCCGATGACTCAACCCTCTGCCGTATCATCTGTCATCCCTCAGACCGGCAAGCAGCAGCTTCTTCGCTCACTGCAGATCTGGATAAAATCACAAACTGGTCCAACACGTGGAACATGTCTTTCAATCCAGACAAATCTCACACTCTCACTATGTCTCTTCGAAAGGACCGTTTACAAACCCCCCCATCCACTTTCTCAACAATCCTCTGGAAGAAGTCTTTTCTTTCAAGCTTCTGGGTCTCACTATCTGCCATGACCTTTCCTGGGAAAGTCACATTTCCAACCTTGCCTCAAAAGCCAGTCGCCGACTGCGAATCCTCCGTCGTGCAAAGTCCTTCCTCGGCCCTCTTGAGCTCCTGACCACTTACAAAGCTTTTGTCCGTAGCCTGATGGAGTACTGCTCTCCCCTCTGGGCTGGTGCTCCTGCCTCCCACCTTTCTCGACTTCACGCTGTCGAAACCAGGGCTTTTAAGATCATTGGCATCTCCCGCAATGAAGCTGAGTCTTTGGGCCTCTCACTCAATCACCGCAGGTTGGTCGGTGGTCTTTCTGTCTTCTACCGACTCCTCTCCAGCCTTGCCCCCCTGCTCTCTCTGCGATTTGTCCCAACCACATTTCCACAGGGCGCTCAAGGTCCGCCAACAACCCCTTCTGGTAAAACTACCAAAATCACGAATCACTGCTCATCTTTACTCTTTCATTCCTCTTTTTTCCCGCCTTTGGAATAATCTTCCTCACTCTATTCTTTCCCATTCTTCCCTTCAGGCTTTCAAAACAGCTGTTCACCACCACCTCTTATCTTCCCCCATCCAAATCCTCGATCTTTTCTACCCCCGATAATCCACCCAAGCCCACTTCCTTCAATTCTCCTGCTTTCCTTCCTGAAAGTCCCTTTAATGTCCATCTTCCCCTCGCCATGTTCCCCGTCCCATCCCCATCCCTCTCCCTTCCACAGTTCACCTGTGTCTGTTCCCCAATGTTTTGTCCCTTCCACTCCCGCCCCTCTTGTCTCATGCCTCCTTGCTGTGAGTTGTGTGTTAGCTCTCATACGAGCCTCGACCAAGGTATACAAAAAAAAAGAAAAAAAAAAAAGTTATGGATGGATTTGGATGAAACATGGTGGACAGGTTGAGTTTGTGACAAGGACAAATTGATTTGATTTTGGTGAAGATCCGGATCCAGATACTATAATTTATTACACGATTCTTCACCATTGAGAGATAGCGCCATATTGCACGATATCTCAATAAGTTGTGGACGGGTTATGACAAACTTGTTGGACAGGTTGGGTGTGTGCCAAGGACGAGTTGATTAGAATTTGGTGAAGATCCGCATCCGGATGCGAGCATTTTAAGTGATTCTTGACGATTGAGAGATAAGGCCAAACCTTACACAATTACAGTCTTATAATTCACAAATAAGATTGCTTGATTCAGCTGATTCACAACCAAAAGTAACTGCAATTTTCTTTCACAATGATTAGTTTGTTGTAAATTCATGAAGGTTTTGTTTGCAGCATTTATGACTTTCTTAAGTTGAAGTAAATGCAAAAGAAGAATGATTGTCTGAAAATGCTATTATTAATTTCATGCTTCATTCAAACATTAGCTACAGTTTGAAAATCTAATCCACTTGAACCAAGCTGATGTCTGAGTATATATGGTCCTTACATTGAAGGTTTTCTTGTAGTTGAGGTTCCGTATTGCCCTCCGCGCCAAACACAGCGCATGTTCATCATCGAGGGCATAGTGATCTGTCACGCCAGACTTGCTGCAGTACCAAACATTAAAGGATAATCCGTCAGGACACAGAGCATAATCACGGTTTCCTGCACCAAATAAAATTCTGGCCAATAGGTCACAGGGTAAGATATGAAAAAAAAAATCACTCAATCACCAACCTGCAGTGTAGATCTGCTCCACCTAGTTCCTCTGCAGACACTTCCTCACCTGTTGCTGCCTTTACCTTAAATAAATGCAACAGAAAAAAGCATTTGTTAAATTTTGCAACGGAAGCAAAGAAGCTCAAACATTAAAGAAGCAGAAGCACAGGACATGCTACTCTCTTATTGCAGACATATTGGAGGCCTCTCCATTTTTACTGCCTCTCTATCACTCTTGCTTCCTCTGCTATTTCATCAAGCCACTCCTCTACCCTCCAGGATGCACACACTTTTACATCAAATCAAATTTTTGTGAAATGGCCAAAAAATAGGTTCACCGTTTACCTCCATTCCTTTGTTCCTCTTTTCTCTGGCTTGTGTAACTATGTTCCTGAGTAAATTTCAATCCCACTCTTCCCTCAATTACTTCATGTCGGTTGTATAACTATAACCATCACTACAAGCCATCTCCATTACTACGTGCAGTCATCTCCATTACTACGTACATTAACCCTCCATCCATCCCCCCCTACCCTCCCTTCTTAATCATCTGTTTCATTCCCTCTCTTCTTTCACTTTTTGTGTTCATCGATGGCCTTGCTCATTGCATCACAGTCACTGTGAGTGCATTGTCTTTATATCCTCAATCACCTTGGTGTTCCATGATCCTAAAATTTGCAATAAATGAAAAAGGTTGAGCTGAATGAATTGTAAAAAAATGCTCATACCAATTGAAAATATTTGCATGATGGAGCAAAGTAAACATGACATTTTGTATGTTTCACAATCAATATGGGACAAAACAAAATCCTAACAGTGCTATCTATAGTGGTCCATGACTTGTGAGGAACAAATGATTACAAGTATAACAAACTAAGACCAAAAGCAATTTGCAAAAATGAAATGTATCATTAATTTTTACAGTAAATGGAAAAACTAAAATAATTGCAATTCCAATAACTAGAAAGAGCAATTAGAGATTGCAGACCCTAGCCAGGACTTGAATTATGTGGTGTATCTTATGTGGCAAATAAATAGAAGGATTTACAAAATTAAAGGTCATTGATTGCAAATGAAAGCTCAAAATGGTCGAAAGGGCAAAGGTATGAAAAGGTCGCATGGTCTGAAAAGGACGAAGGGTCCAGAGGGTCTCACAGGTACTAAGGGGTCTCGTTTAAGGTCTAAGTGTGTTCTAAAGAATCTGAAGGGTATAAATGGGTCTAAAAGGCATGTTCCAATAGTACATAATTCATAGACGCACTCACGGTCCAACTCACGCTCAAATAGTAAGTAAATAATGGACACAGTCACATTTCAATGACATGTAATTAATAGACATAGTACTCACATTTCATTAGTACATAATTAATAGATGTACTCACATTTCATTGGTATGTAATTTATGGACATACGTTTGAATAGTATGTAATTAATAGACGTAATCATATTGCAATGAAACATAATAAAAAGATGCGGTGTACTCACATTTCAATTATACGTAATTAATAGATGTACTGCACTCACATTTAATTTGTATGAAATTTACAGAGATATTCACATAATTAACATGTACCATCATCATCATTATTACCATAATTATCATCATTATCAACATTATCATTGTTTTATCATTTTCAATATTGCCATTATTATTATCATTACCATTATCATTATCATTCTGTACCATTATTATTGTCATTGTCATTATTATTATCATCATTATGCACCAATATTATTGTCATCATGATCTTTAATGTCCTGTGGGATTAAAGGTGTGTTATATATCAGTGAAGGTGTGATAAAGGTATGATATGTATATATATATATATAAATATATAAATATATATATATATAGATATATATATATATATATATATATATATATATATATATATATATATATATATATATATATATATATATATATATATATATATATATATATATATATATATATATCTATATCTATATCTATATCTATATCTATATCTATATCTATATCTATATATATATATATATATATATATATATATATATATATATATACCGGGCGTAGTGGCGTGCGCCTGTAATCCGGCTACTCGGAGGCTTGGGTTGGAGGATCGCTTGAGGACGGGGGCTCTGCACTGGGCAGGGTGTAGAGCAGCCCGGAATCATGGCGAAACCCAAATCCTGATCCCTGTGTCGTAAGAGGCGACCAGGGTTGCGTCAGGAAGGGCATCCGGCGTAAAACCTGTGCCAAATCAGTATGCGGATCATAACGGATGATCCGCTGTGGCGACCCCTAACGGGAGCAGCTGAAAGATGAACAACAACATATATATATATATATATATATATATATATATATATATATATATATATATATATATATATATCAGTACTTTTGATTTGCATGTGCAAAATTGCGATGATATGGATGATAATCGACAGTGAGGGCATTATGGGAATGTCATGGAGAGCAGAAAGTTTGGTAGGTCAAGAACAGGGGAAACAAGGAATGGGTCGTGACTGGGAAGGCAGGGCAGAAGAAGGTAAACATCGGGACCAATTGCATGAGAAAGGCATGTATGGGAGAAACACTTATATGACCCTTCCATATAATTATGGAACCCCATATCACATGGGATGAAGGGGACGTAAGCACTGTACACCTGAAACGAGGCATCGTGTTACATGAAGGGATAACTGGACATCCACCGAACACCCTTTTTAGGTCATCTCTTCGAGCATGACCTAATAATATTGGTGTTGAGAGGAGAGGTGACGATCCGTCCGTCCGTCCGTCCACAATGAAGTTGAAGCGGGAGATCTGGTCATTAGTGATCCTGATAGATGTCAATGAGACGTACACAATGGTATGACTTTCAAGGTCACCGAAGGTCAAGGTCACAAAGCCTTTGAAGTTGCGAAAATGATGATTTTCAAATTCTATCTCCTCCGCCATTTCTCAAGCGATCTTGAATTTGATTGTGGCATATGAATCTATCGGACAATATCTAAATTTTGATCGGGCCGGATTTTCGATATTCGCTTTCATTTTCGTGTCACGTGACTTCAAAGTTGGCAAAAAATGCGAAAATGACGATTTTCATGCGAAAATGACGATTTTCAAAATATATCTCCTCCTACATTTCTCAAGCGATCTTGAATTTGATTATGGCTTGTAAATCTATGGGACAATATCTAAATTTTGTCAGGCCGGATTTTCGATATTCGCTTTCGTTTTCGCGTCACGTGACTTCAAAGTTTGCAAAAACTGCCCTACCCTCAGGAAGCTAGATATTTTCTCGCAGAGATGACCATCACTCCCGCACGAGGATAATTTTTAGCAATATATTTACAACATGCTAAAAGTATGAACAGGAACAAGTGTTGGGTTTGCTCACAACTCCCCCACTCATCCAAGCATGGACTGCCCCTCTCGGCAGTCCCATTTTCAGGGGAAGATATATGTTGGTACCTGGATTGTAGACGGGGTAACCCAGTCCTATCGAGAATAAAAGAGACTAAAGGGGATGTAAATGCGAAAGTACAAGAGATAACAATAACTGGAAAAAGGAGGGGTACAAATGTCCTGACTATTGGCACTGGTACTATGCTAAGTATCAGGTGAAACATAACTTCCTATATACAGGGGAAAAAGATGACCGCACTCTCTGATATAGGACGGATTTTGCCTCACTATCTAAGGGGGAAGGATTGGAGAAATACCCACCACATTTTGAGGTAATGAAGGGAGAAGTGGGAATAGTTTGCCTAGTAAGTAAAAAAGGAAATGGACCTTACTTGGGTAACTGAACATGCCAATACTATGGGGAATAACCAGAGTTGGTGTCAAAGCCACCCAATGCTCACCTGTTTATACATTTATCGTTTTTAAAAGACTCGTCTAATAATTAATATTTTTTATAAACCATTGCAGTGAAGTCTGATCCAAATAATTTTTAAGCAATATATGTATTTGTATATTGTAATCATTAACAAGAGCACAAGTGAGCACAATATACGCCCGAACAAGAAGGTATATACAGAATTGTGCTACTACATGGAAAACAGCATCCTGGTTGCCATGGCAACCACTTTAGATGACGAACGTGTCACGACACACCGTCTCCACAGTCTGTACCTCGTACCAAATATGAAACATGAAAGTTGAAAACTTTGGGAGTTAGAGTGCAGACAGGAACGGATGGAAAACAGCATCCTGGTTGCCATGGCAACCACTTTAGATGATGAACGTATGTCACGACACACCATCTCTACAGTCTGCACCGATGTACCAAATATGAAACGTGAAAGTTGAAAACTTTGGGAGTTAGAGTGCAGACAGGAACGGATAGAAAAC
>NC_140972.1:81047662-81055162 GCF_056783735.1 Eptatretus burgeri | reverse complement strand
TCGTGACGGAAAAAGTGATGGTAACCGAGAGGGACAAACTAATTGGGGTGACGGAGACGTGCACGAGGGAGATAACAAGGCAAGAGACGGAAATAATAGTTGAGACAAGGGAGGTAAAGGGTGAAGAGGTGACTGAGTTGGCAGAGACACGGGTGATGGGAACGATAGAGGGAAGACTGCACGATGAAGACGGGGTAAGTGACGCACACACACGGAGGTAGTGGAGGATAATGAGGGTGAGCTCGCGGACTGGGTGGAGGCCCGGTGCGAGCAGCTGGATGGCCTCCTCCAGGAACGAGGGGAGGGAGTATGCCCCCTTGAGGCGAGTCACGACCAGGTGAGTTCGGTCGTGCTTTGCGAGGTTGAGAGGAGGAGTGCTGTGGACAGGTGCACGGAGAGCTTGGGGGGTATAGAGGCCCCGGAGACCCTTGTGGGGACACGAATCCCCAGTATGGTGGTCCCTGTGTGTGTGGTGCAAGGTGTGAGTGCGTCCCCGTGTGTGGAAGCGACCCCGTGTGTGAGTGGTGTGGTGGTGAGTGTGCCGGAGTGTGTGCTTCTCAGCACGCCGTGTGTGGATGAGACACCGCGGGCGAGTGCCCCCGCGTGTGTGAGTGGTGTAGTGGCAAGTGTGCCAAAGGGCGTGCTTCCCAGCATGCCGTGTGTGGATGAGGCACCGTGTGTGAGTGTCGCCGTGTGTGTGAGTGAAACGGCCAATATGAGTGAGGCACCGCGGATGAGTGCCCCCGCGTGTGTGAGTGAGGCACGGTGTGTGGATGAGGCACCGCGGGTGAGTGCCCCCGCGTGTGTGAGTGGTATGGTTTGTGTGAGGGAAATGGCACGAGTGAGTGGAAGGCCGCGAGTGAGTGGAGCCACGTGTGCGAGGGAGATGGCATGCGTGAGTGAACGGCCGAGTGCAAGGGAGACTGTGTGTGTGAGAGAGCGGTATGTAAGGGAGATGTCGGTGGGCATGTGTGAACATGCAGCTGCGTCTCCCGGGGTGAATGTAATGGAATGGACTGTGAGCGTCGTTACACGCAGGAATGCGTGTGTTGAATGGAGACGACGACAGCGACAGAAGAAAGAAAGCCGGGTAGCGGCTGTAGTTGTTTCGGGGACCGTGCCGGGTTCGCCCAGCAGTGAGCGTGAGGTCCGTGCTGTGTAACGCACGAGGCCCCCACGTGCTCGCTTGCGAGAGTGAAGTCCCGGTCCGGAAACGCCAGCGGTGGATTTGCCGATCCCACGGACGGACAAAGTTTAGGCAGGATTATGGATTTGGACCGGACGGGTTCTCCACGCGATCGTGTGTGTTAAGCTCCAACGGGCAAAGCACATGTGTTCGCGTGGGGAACCCCTCGAGACGTGGGGCTTGTATTTTTTTTTTATGCGCACGGTGACGTCATGGCTGCACGTGGGGTTGGAATCCGGCAGAAGGGGTATCCCTGCCGGATGGTACCGTCCAAGGAGGGACGAGGAACACGTGAAGCTGCATGACGTCACGGGCAGGTGCATAGTGCGTGAGCTGTGAGTTTCCGCGCTGGTGCTGCGCATGTAGAAAAAAAAATAAAAATAAAAAAAAGCAAGCCTCACTTTCGGGTGCACAGGATTCCCGGGCAAGGGGTGGAAGACCCCCTTGCCAGGGCACAGGATGGAAACTAGTTAGGGGGAAGGGTTAGCTTAGTTAGACCGGCTCCATGGGGCAGGGGTAAGTCCTCATGGGGCCCGTGGAATGGATATGTCTTGCCGGAGGAGTCGGTGCTGGAACAGCCGCTCCCGCAGAGGGGCAAGGCTCTCAGAGCCTTGCAACGAGTTCACGAGCCCAGTAGGAAGGGAGGAAATCCCCCCTGGGAAGTAGAGATTTGGAGACAGTGACAGCCTTTGGATGTGTAGAGTTGACGTAGTTTAGCTACGTAGTGTTAAAAGGAATGTGCTACTAGTTTAAGGGACGACGTGGGAGCACGAGTTAGTTAGGGGAGGTAGTTAGAAGGATGGCAGAGTTCAGCGTGAGTGTGTTGAAGAGTTGGTGAGTGAAGTGGAAGCATGTGCTTGGTGAGTGAGTGAGGCCAGCAGGTCTGTGTGAATGGAGCGAATGGGGAATGCATGGTGCGATGAGTGATTGGGGGGAGGAGTGACTCCCGCCGAAGGGACCCCGGGGTCAGTGTAGAGTGAGTTAGGGGGTTAGTTAAATTGAAAAATGGAGGTCGTTTTGCTGTTGGTGTGAATGTAGGCTCGAAACCCGTTTGGATGGGTGCAGGAGCCCTGTTGACAGGCTGGGAGCGTGGTGGCGAAAGGTGAGTATCGCTGAGTGGGTACCCCGGGCACCAGGCTAGTCGGCCGTGGTAGGCCAAGGGCCCATGGGGGGCCGGGATAGCGTAGTGGGCACGGGTGCGCCTGCTTGGTGCGGGGGCCCGGGGCGTCATTAGCCGCGTGGGCAGTGTTGTGGGCACGGGTGACCCTCGGAAAGGGGCCTGGGAAGCCAGCCTGCCACGTGTGCGTTTCACGGAAGGTGCCATGGGGGGAACTCCCCGGTGTTTAGGGAGCTGGTAGGCTCGGAGGCAGTGTAGTGCCCGGGGGTGCCATAGCGGGAGATTCGGCAGAGGGTCGTGCCTGCCAAAGGGAGCCACGCGTCCCAGCCATGAGACCGTGTGAGGGCACGGAGAGAAAATTAGGGGGCAAGGCCCGAAATTGTGAGAACACCAACACAGGCGACGGGAATCTGGGTTGTTAGAACCAATAGTTTAAGCGCACGGCGCTTGTTGAAAGCCCCGGGGTAGTTTAACAGTTAAATGGATAGGGTAGATAAGGAAGTGTACCCCTCCGCACCATCCATCCCCTCACTCTCGTTGTGGGCCGCTGGACCCACTTTGGGTTAGATCGCTGAAGTCTGGGGAGGCCATTCTGAGGCTTCGTTGGGCCTCGACACAGGACGCTAGCTCTCCCTTATTCCCCTCCGGGAAGGGAATGTAGGGGTTGGGGGTAGGCGAGGTGACAGGATAGGTTAGCCGAACAAGGACAGTACAGGGGGTTAGGGGACGATTTATAGTGGGGAAGTAAAAATAAAAAAATAAGTTGGGGCTAAATTGGGGTTCGACAAATTAAGGGAGTGGGTATAGACAATGACAGGCAAAGGCGATAGGTTGGGAGGGAGACCGTAGAGTAGGTCCGAGCCCGCCTTCCGAGTGGCCAGCACCACCGCACTCCCTCCACCAACCTCCACTGAACGGCAAAGGCTGGCCAGCTTCATCTGCTGGCTGCGTTGCTGCAAGGCAAAGGCCGGCCCACTTCATCGACAGCTGCTGTGCTGCAAGGCCTGTGCCGGTCGGATTGTCTGCAGCTGCTGTACTTCAAGGCCTGTGCCGGCCAGTTCATCTGCCGGCTGTGTTTGCCTGCAGCGGCCTTGTTCTGCAGGCTGTGTTTGCCTGATCACCTTTGCCATGCCATGCCCACTGCCCCTGTTCACCAGCCCTGTTCAATTTTTGCTTTGCCCCCCCCCCCCCCTGTTCATTGCCATGTGCGCCAGGATCAGAAAGCAACAGTTTGCAAGCTGCAAGAACTGCCCTGTTGGCAGCTACAACACGGGCCTGCAGTGGCGGCCCGTGCACCGTGTTTGCGTGCATCCATTCATCCATCCATTCGTTGTGCTCATTGCGTGCGCCACTTGAGCTGGCACGGAGACTGCGTTGGTGCAGCCCATGCACCGTTGTGGTTCACTGGGTTCATTTTCGAAAAGGGAAGGCCTGGGACTGCGAGTGAGCAGCCGGCCACGTTCCCTGTCACCTGCATTGTTTGAGCCAGAGACTGCATGTGAGCAGCCTGGCTCCCTGCTAACTGCTTTCTTTTTGCAGAGTTCATTGATCCTGGGCTATGGTTTAGTGTAAAATTTGTAAGTTAAGGTTAAGATGTACTGTAAATATGAGTGCGCCCCCGGCATGTCTGTCCTAGCGCCGGCAATTTTATTTCAGTCGTCCGTGTGAGTGAGTTTGTTTTGGTAGTTACTCAGCCCTCAGGTTATTTATTTTGGGGACACGAATACCATGAATGTCGCACTCAGGGATCCGTAGGTAAAATGTACTAGGGGAGAACTACACATGATGGCACACAAAAATTTGACGACTCGGGACGAGTCTGTAAAAAGGGGAGGGGGTAGTGTTGTGGTTGACGAAATTCGCAAACCACCATTCAGGTCCCTTAGGTGAGATATCTCTGTAAGTATATGTGTAGTTAGGCCCAAACCCGTTGTTTAGAGGGAATAAATGTCATTCATTCAGGCTGCGACCCTTCTAGATAGCCGTTTTTCTTTTACTATCTTTATTTTGGACCAGCCGCCGTTACTACCATTACTACGACCACCAACCACGTCTCAACAGCCATCACACAACAACCACCAACCGCAACGCCGCTTCACGCCAACAGCCACGACCTTTACCGTCACAACTCGCCCTCGCAACCATCGCATCACCGCCATTCCCACGCCGCTTGTGGGCACCGATACTGGACTCGTGCAGGGCGCGCACCGAGCAGCGGGTGCAAAAACACCAACCTTTCCGAGAAATCGGATCAAAAACGGTTCACGCCCACCTCTGTTCCGGCCTATCAGCGAGCATGGGGCGATTTGGCCCCGCCTCCAGGTGCGTGGGAGTATAATCGCTATATGCAGATTCGCGGATCAAAAAGCATTCACGCCCACTTTTCTTCTGTCCAATGGGGAGCCAGCCAGAGGTAAAGGGTCGAAGGTGAAGGAGCGAAGCCACGGGGGCTATAAAGGGCCGCGTTCGCTCGCCAAAAAGGCAGTTGAGTTGGGAAGAGTCAGTCAAGAGAAGAGTCGGAGAAAGCAGTTGGACGGAGCTGTGGAGAGTGGGAGAGTTGGAGAGGTGGCGGCGGCGAAGGCAGTCGAGAGGGTGCTCGTGTCAGAGTCGGGGAGCTGCGGAGAGGAGAGGCCGATAACGCGACCGAGGTCGCGGTGGAGACGCTCGTCGCGGGACCCGAGCCAGCGAGATATCCTCATCCCCCCGAGCATCAACAACCCCCTCCTGTTTCCCCCCGCGCTGAGATAGTGCGAGAAGGGGGGCCCCGTTCCCACCCCATACCAGACACTGTCCGCGAGGCCCGCGGAGTCGGGGCGCCACCGCCATTTTGCGGCTCATCACCAGACGGGTAGGCTCGACGCGGTCTCGGCCCCAGGCCCGTCTGCCCCCTTGTAGTGGAGGGTGGTCCCTTTTTCTTTTGCTTTGAGTATATGTGTTGTCGGCGCCGTCTGTGAAGTAAAACTGTATAAGTGTTGCCGTGTGCTCGGTAGTCGGTGGTAGATCTGCATTGTGTTTTGCTTTTACATTTGCTTTTTGTGCATTATTGTGTGTTTCTTCTTCTTCTTCTACATTTGCTTTTGGTGTATAATTGTATATGTGTGCTATCCGTGTGCCATCGCGAAATAAATGTGCTTTATGTTGAACTGTTTTTCCCGTTTCGCTTCGTCTTTTTCTTTCATTGAATCTCCATCTTACTTCACGTAAAAGGGTTGATGGTGGGCTAAATACGCCCGAGAATTAATCGAACCGTCGAGGCCGACGATAACACCGCTCGGTTATCCCGATAGTACGGAACGGGTCGCCTAAAGTGGCCCGTGTCCGAAGTCGACCTGCGGCGAGGTGCGATCGCCCGGTCTACCCTCCGTGTGGGTACTTAGGTAGGTCGAATTTGGCGAGCAACCCTATCCCACACGGGGGGCCGATTGGCACGATCGTGGTGAGGCCGAAAGGCCCACCCGTGACTGGTTCCCGGCGTTAGTCCGAGAGGGTCACGACGGGATTGTCCGTCCGGTGGGCGACGTGCCACGATTCGAGTTACGTGGCCGTCCGCACGCCGGCGGGCGAGAATCTGCAACAATATATATATATATACATATATATATATATATATATATATATATATATATATACATATATATATATATATATATACATATATATATATATATATATATATATATATATACATATATATATATATATATATATATACATATATATATATATATATATATATATATACATATATATATACATACATACATATATATATATATATACATACATATATACATATATATACATACATATATACATATATATATATATATATATACATACATATATATATATATACATATATATATATACATATATATATATATATACATACATATATATATATATATATATATATATACATATATACATATATATACATATATATATATATATACATATATATATATACATATATATATATATACATATATATATATATATATATACATATATACATATATATATATATATATATACATATATATATATATACATATATATATATATATACATATATACATATATACATATATATATACATATATATATACATATATACATATATATATATACATATATATATATATATATATATATATATACATATATACATTTATATATATACATATATATATATATACATATATATATATACATATATATATATATACATATATATATATATATATATATATATACATATATATATATATATATATATATATATATATATATATATATATATATATATATGTATATATGTATATATATGTATATATATGTATATATATGTATATATATATATACATATATACATATATACATATATACATATATACATATATACATATATATATATATATATATGTATATATGTATATATGTATATATATATATATATATATATATATATATATGTATATATGTATATATATATATACATACAGTGGGGAGAACATGTATTTGATACACTGCCGATTTTGCAGGTTTTCCCACTTGCAAAGCACGTAGAGGTCTGTAATTTTTTTATCATAGGTACACTTCAACTGTGAAAGACGGAATCTAAAACAAAAATCCTGAAAATCGAATTGTATGATTTTTAAATAATTCATTTGCATTTTATTGCATGAAATAAGTATTTGATACATCAGAAAAACAGAACTTAATATTTGGTGCAGAAACCTTTGTTTGCAATTACAGAGATCAGATGTTTCCTATAGTTCTTAACCAGGTTTGCACAGACTGCAGCAGGGATTTTGGCCCACTCCTCCATACAGATCTTCTCCAGATCCTTCAGGTTTCGGGGCTGTCGCTGGGTAACACAGACTTTCAGCTCCCTCCAAAGAATTTCTATAGGGTTCAGGTCTGGAGACTGGCAAGGCCACTCCAGGACTTTGGGATGCTTCTGACGGAGCCACTCCTTAGTTGCTCTGGCTGTGTGTTTCGGGTCGTTGTCATGCTAGAAGACCCAGCCACGCCCCATCTTCAATGCTCTTGTTGAGGGAAGGAGGTTGTTGGCCAAGATCTCGCAATACATGGCCCCATCCATCCTCCCCTCAATACGGTGCAGTCGTCCTGTCCCCTTTGCAGAAAAGCATCCCCAAAGAATGATGTTTCCACCTCCATGCTTCACGGT
>NC_140972.1:81040162-81042662 GCF_056783735.1 Eptatretus burgeri | reverse complement strand
CCCAGACCTCGTCAAACTCCTCAGCAACTGCTCCGGTTGGTAAATGCTTCTTTTGTGGGTACAAACGGCATCCTCATCAAAAATGTCCCGCCAGAGATGCCACATGCATGAATTGCGACAAGAAAGGGCATTATGCCAGGGTATGTAAATCTACTCTAAGGAGAAATAAACCCACTTCTGCGGCTCTCTACTCGCAAAATAAATTGACTGCAGCCTCCCCGGGGAATCTATCCAAGGCTATCATCAACGTACGAATTAACGGGCATATGGCTGAGGCACTGATTGATACCGGTAGCTCTGAAAGTTTCGTCAACAGCTCGCTAGTGAAGGGCAGGAAATGGGTAATCCACCCGACTGACAATACGGTATGCATGGCCGCCACCTCACTACAATCCCGCGTACGAGGGTACTGCAATGTTGAATTGGACGTAAAAGGGTACACGCATGGGGATGTAAAGGTGCTGGTGCTTCGTGATTTGTGCGCAGACGTAATTCTGGGTCATAATGTCCTCAAGCAGCACACGAGCGTCGAAATACCCTTTGGAGGAAGCAAGCCTCGTCTAATTTTAAATGCGTTGACCACCGCGGAGGTGACGTCCCCCCAGCGATCAAATCGCGGCGATATACCACTGCTGACATGAATTTCATCACTTCGGAAACCAAGCGATTACTGGAGGAGGGAATTATAGAACCGAGCGATTCGCCATGGCGCGCACAGGTGTTAGTAACCAGCAGTCAGAACCATAAGAAACGGATGGTTGTCGATTATTCCCAAACGGTCAATCGCTTCACCCAACTCGACGCCTACCCCCTGCCGCGCATAGATGAGATGGTCGAACGCGTGGCCAATTATAAGGTATTCAGTACCATCGACTTGCGAAGTGCCTATCATCAAATTCCCATCCGAGAGGAAGACAAACCTTACACTGCATTCCAGGCAGGGCGGCGCCTCTACCAGTTCAGAAGGATACCATTCGGTGTCACGAATGGAGTAGCTTGCTTCCAACGGGTTATGGACGACATCATCTCAGATGAAAACCTCGAAGACACTTTTGTTTACGTGGATAATGTCACAGTGTGCGGTAGGGATCAGAGGGAACATGATAGGAATCTGGACAGATTCTTGAGCATTGCTAGAAAATATAATCTGACTCTCAACTACGAGAAATGCGTATTCTCGGCAAGGTCAATTGACCTTCTCGGCTACACAATAGCCGACGGCACAATTAAGCCTGATCCTGAGCGATTGCGCCCGCTCCGTGAGCTTCCACCACCTCAGGACTTGCAAACAATGCGCCGGGTGATCGGGATGTTCGCTTACTATGCAAGATGGATTTCGCAATACTCCGAGAAAATACATCCCCTAGTGCATTGCAAAAACTTTCCACCAGATGCCGCTGTCGTAAGAGCTTTCCACAATCTCAAGGATGATATCAGTAAGTCCGTGGTTTTATCGATCGACAGCTCGGTGCCCTTCGTGGTGGAGACCGACGCTTCAAATCACGCCATAGCTGCTACACTTAATCAGTCTGGGCGGCCGGTCGCGTTCTTCTCGAGAACTCTCTCTAGAAGCGAGCAGAGACACTCAGCGATAGAGAAGGAAGCGTACGCCATCGTTGAAGCGCTGCGGAAATGGAGACATTATTTACTGGGAAACCACTTCACGCTCGTTACGGACCAACGATCCGTGGCATTCATGTTTGATGGGAAAAATAACGGGAAAATTAAGAATGAAAAAATTATGAGATGGCGGATAGACCTAGCTTGCTACAGATACGACATTGTTTACCGGCCCGGGAAAGAAAACCCTGCTGCAGATACCTTCTCCCGGGTCTACAGTTCGGCAACAATCAGTCAGGCTTTGCAAGACCTCCATGTGTCTCTGTGCCACCCAGGGGTAACCAGGATGGCACATTTCGTACGCAGACAAAATCTTCCCTATTCTGTTGAAGATATTAAACAAATGAATGCTTCATGCCCTGTTTGTGCTGAACTAAAACCCAGATTCTATGGCGCGGCATCTGGCAGACTGATCAAGGCTACTTCCCCCTTCGAGAGACTAAACATCGACTTCAAAGGGCCCCTACCGACCGAAACAGACAACAGATACATATTCACCGTTGTTGATGAATATTCAAGGTTCCCTTTCGCGTTTCCGTGCTCGGATATGACCTCGGGCACTGTCGTAAAATGTCTCTCTGACCTCTTCGCTATGTTTGGGAGACCTTCGTACATACATTCAGACAGAGGGCCGTGTTTCATGTCGGCCGGGCTAAAACAATTCCTATTAGAGCACGGCATAGCAACTAGTCGAACGACGGGTTACAACCCACAGGGAAACGGGCAGGTGGAACGGTATAATGGAGTTATTTGGAAAGCCGTAACTCTGGCGCTGAAATCGAGAGGACTGGGCCCCGAGCGATGGGAGGTTACTCTTCCTGACGCTCTGAATTCCATACGCTCTTTGCTCTGCACGTCCACAAATGCCACTCCTCACGAA
>NC_140972.1:81027662-81035162 GCF_056783735.1 Eptatretus burgeri | reverse complement strand
CTTTCCACAGCTCCGTCCCCTCCGTTCCGACTCCAACGCACACGACGAGCAGCTCCACCGCCCGCGAAGTCTTGACCCTCTGCTTCCGACTCTCCTCTTCTTGACTCTCCGACCCGTTCTCTCTGAACTCTTCTTTGGACTCGTTCTGCTGACTCTCCCTCGTTCTCTCTTGCGACTCCCTCCTGACTGACGAACACCGTCCTTTTATCCCCCCGTAACTTCGCCTTTGACCCCCTCCCTTTGACCTTTCACCTCGCTCCCCATTGGCCCGAGAAAAAGTGGGCGTGAAGGCTTTTTGATCCACAAATTTGCATATATCGATCGTTCTGGAGGCGGGGCCAAATCGCCCCTCGCTCACCGATTGGACGGCAAAAAGTGGGCGTGTGTCGTTTTTGATCCGTTTTTGAAGCAGAAAATCCGTGGTTTTGTACACGCTGTTCAACGTGCGCCCTACACGAGTCCAGCATCGGTGCCCATGAGTGGCGCGAGATGACGGTGATGCGATGGTGGCGAGTTGTGACGGTAAAGGTCGTGGCGGTTGTGGTGAAGCGGTGGTTGTGGTCGGTGGTTGATGTTGTGGTTGTGATCATGGCGGTTGGTCCAAAATAAAGATAGTAAAAGAAAAACGGCTATCCTGAAGAGTCGCAGCTCGCATAAATGACATGTATTCCCACTAGACAACGGGTTTGGGCCTAACTACACATGCACTTACCGAGATACCTCACCTAAGGGACCTGAATGGTGGTTTGCGAATCTGGTAACCACAACACTACCCCCTTCCCTTTTTACAGACTCGTCCCGAGTCGTCAAATTTTCGTGTGCCATCATGTGTAGTTTTCCCCTAGTACATTTTACCTACGGATCCCTGAGTGCGACATTCATGGTATTCGTGTCCCCAAAATAAATAACCTAAGGGCTGCGTAACTATCTAAACAAACTCACTCACACGGACGACTTAAATAAAATTGCCGGCGCTAAGACAAACATGCCGGGGGCGCACTCATATTCACAGTACATCTTAACCTTAACTTACAAATTTTACACTAAACCATGGCCCAGGATCATTGAACTCTGCAAAAGAAAAGCAGTTCGCAGGGAGCCAGGCTGCTCGCATGCAGTCTCTGGCTCAAAACAATGCAGGTGACAGGGAACGTGGCTGGCTGCTCACACGCAGTCCAAGGCCTTCCCTTTTGAACTGAACGCAGTGAACCACAACGGTGCATGAGCTGCACAAACGCAGTCTCCGTGCCAGCTCAAGTGGCACACGCAATGAGCACAACGAATGAATGGATGAATGGATGGACGCAAAACACGGTGCACGGGCTGCCACTGCAGGCCCGTGTTGTAGCTGCCAACAGGGCAGTTCTCGCAGCTTGCAAACTGTTGCCTTGATCCTGGCGCACATGGAAATGAACAGGGGGGGGCAAAGCAAAAATTGAACGGGGCTGGTGAACGTGGGCAGTGGGCATGGCATGGCAAAGGTGAGCAGGCAAACACAGCCCGCAGAAGAAGGCCGCTGCAGGCAAACATAGCGGGCAGATGAACTGGCCGGCACAGGCCTTGAAGAAAACAGCCAGCAGATGAACTGGCCGGTACAGGCCTTGCAGCACAACAACAGCTGCCGATGAAGTTGGCCGGCCTCCGCCTCGAAGAAAAACACGGCCAGCCGATGGAGTTGGCTAGCCTTTGCCGTTCAGTGGAGGTTGGTGGAGGGAGTGCGGTGGTGCTGGCCACTCGGAAGGCGGGCTCGGACCTACCTACGGTCTCCCTCCCACCTATCGCCTTTGCCTGTCACTGTACATACCCACTCCCTTAATTTGTCAAACCCCAATTTAGCCCCAACTTATTTTTTTTCTGTTGTTTTTATTTTTACTTCCCCACTATAAATCGTCCCCTAACCCCCTTTATCGTCCTTGTTCGGCTAACCTATCCTGTCACCTAGCCTACTCCCAACCCCTACGTTCCCTTCCCGGAGGGGAATAAGGGAGAGCTAACGTCCTGTGTCGAGGCCCAACGAAGCCTCAGAATGGCCTCCCCAGAGTTCGGCGATCTTAACACCAAGTGGGTCCAGCGGCCCACAACGACAGCGAGGGGATGGATGGTGCGGAGGGGTACATCTCCTAATCTACCCTAACCATTTAACTGTTAAACTACCCCGGGGCTTTCAACAAGCGCCTCTTGCTTCAACTATTGGTTCTAACAACCCAGATTCCCGTCGCCTGTGTTGGTGTCCTCACAATTTCGGGCCTCGCCCCCCAATTTTCTCTCCGTGCCCTCACACGGTCTCCTGGCTAGGACACGTGGCTCCCTTTGGCAGGCACGACCCTCTGCCGAATCTCCCGCTATGGCACCCCCGGGCACTACACTGCCTCCGAGCCTACCAGCTCCCTAACACCGGGGAGTGCCCCCCATGGCACCTCCCCTGAAACGCACACGTGGCAGGCCGGCCTCCCGGGCCCCTTTCCGAGGGTCACCCGTGCCCACAACACTGCCCACGCGGCTAATGGCGCCCCGGGCCCCCGCACCGAGCAGGCGCACCCGTGCCCACTACTCTATCCCGGCCCCCCATGGGCCCTTGGCCTACCGCGGCCGACTAGCCTGGTGCCCGGGGTACCCACTCAGCGATACTCACCTTTCGCAGCCACGCTCCCAAGCCCGTCAACAGGGCTCCTGCACCCCTCCAAATGGGTTTCGAGCCTACACTCCCACCAACAACAAAACAACCTCCATTTTTCAATTTGACTAACCCCCTAACTCACTCTACACTGACCCCGGGGTCCCTTGGGCGGGAGTCACTCCTCCCCCCAATCACTCATCGCACCATGCATTCCCCATTCACTCCATTCACACAGACCCGCTGGCCTCACTCACTCACCAAGCACATGCTTCCACTTCACTCACCAACTCTTCAACACACACACCACTGAACTCTGCCATCCTTCTAGCTACATCCCCTAACTAACTCGTGCTCCCACGTCGTCCCTTAAACTACAGCACGTTCCATTTAACCTACGTAGCTAAACTACGTCCCCTCTACACATTCACAGTCTGTCACTGTCTCCTAATCTCTTTAATCAATTTCCCCACCTAAATCTGGCTACAATCCCTCTAACTAATCCATTCCACGGACTCCATGAGGACTTACCCCTGCCCCATGAAGTCGGTCTAGCTAAGCTAACCCTTCCCCCTAACTAGTTTCCATCCTGTGCCCAGGTAAGGGGGTCTTTCACCCCTTGCCCAGGAATCCTGTACACCCGAAAGTGAGGCTTGTTCTTTTTTTTTTTTTTCTTTACATGCGCAGCGCCAGCGCGGCAACTCGCGCTCTTTGCACTTTGCAACTGCCCGTGACGTCATGCAGCTGCACGTGTTCCTCGTCCCTCCTTGGACGGTACCATCGGCCGGGATACCCCTCCTGCCGGATTCCAACCACACGTGCAGCCATGACGTCACCGTGCGCATATAAAAAAAAACACAAGCCACACGTCTCGAGGGGTTCCCCACGCGAACACATGTGCCCTGCCCGTTGGAGCTGAACACACAC
Organism: Eptatretus burgeri; assembly: GCF_056783735.1. Taxonomy (NCBI): domain Eukaryota; kingdom Metazoa; phylum Chordata; class Myxini; order Myxiniformes; family Myxinidae; genus Eptatretus; species Eptatretus burgeri. The sequence goes on along the minus strand of NC_140972.1, from coordinate 81,031,621 downwards.
GATCGCGTGGAGAACCCGTCCGGTCCAAATCCATTTACCTGCCTAAACTTTGTCCGTCCGCGGGATCGGCAAATCCACCGCGTGCGTTTCCGGACCGGGACTTCACTCTCGCAAGCGAGCACGTGGTGGTCTCGTGCGTTGCACAGCACGAACCGCGTGCTCACTGCTGGGCAAACCCGGCACGGTCCTCGAAACAACTACAGCCGCTACTCGGCTTTCTTTCTTCTCACGTCGCCGTCGTCGCCATTCGACCCACGCACACCTGCGTGTTACGACGCACACAGTCCACTCCATCAAACTCACACCGGGAGACGCGGCTGCGTGCTCCCGCATGCCAACCGACATCTCCCTCTCATACCGCTCTCTCACACACACGGTCTCCCTGGCACTCGGCCGTTCACTCACGCGTGCCTCACTACTCACACAAACCATACTACTTACACACGCGGGGGCACTCACCCGCGGTGCCTCATCCACACACCGTCCCTCACTCATACACGCGGGGGCACTCACCCGCGGTACCTCACTCATACACACGGCGACACTCACACACGCGGTCTCTTCCACACACGGTGCCTCACCCACACACGCGGGGGCACTAACCCGCGGTGCCTCACTCACACTCCGTGCCTCATCCACACACGGCGTGCTGGGAAGCACGTACTCCGGCACCATCGCCACTACACCACTCACACGTGGTGCCTCACTCATACTGGCCGTTTCACTCACACACACGGCCTCACTCACACACGGTGCCCCATCCACACCCGGCGTGCTGGGAAGCACGCACTCTGGCACCATCGCCACCACACCACTCACACGTGGTGCCTCACTCATACTGGCCGTTTCACTCACACACACGGCCTCACTCACACACGGTGCCCCATCCACACCCGGCGTGCTGGGAAGCACGCACTCTGGCACCATCGCCACCACACCACTCACACACGGGGTCGCTTCCACACACGGGGACGCACTCACACCTTGCACCACACACACAGGGACAACCACACTGGGGATTTGTGTCCCCACAAGGGTCTCCGGGGCCTCTCCACCCCCCAAGCTCTCCGTGCACCCGTCCACAGCACTCGTCCCCTCAACCTCGCAAAGCACGACCGAACTCACCTGGTCGTGACTCGCCTCAAGGGGGCATACTCCCTCCCCTCGTTCCTGGAGGAGGCCATCCAGGTGCTCGCACCGGGTCCCAACACGCTCCGCGAGCTCAACCCCATTGTCCTCCACTACCTCCGTGTGTGCGTGCGCGTCACTTACCCCGTCTTCATCGTGTAGTCTTCCCTCTATCGTTCCCATCTCCCGTGTCTCTGCCAACTCTTCACCCTTTACCTCCCTTGTCTCAACTATTATTTCTGTTGTCGTCACCTCGTGTCTCGTCTCACACGTTTTGGTCTCCCCATTTAATTTTTCCCTTTCGGTCATCGTCACGACCCTCGCCCAACACGTTCCACGAATTATTTTTTCACCCGCCTCCACCGCGGGCCTGTCAGCCGTTGCACCCCACCCAGCTCGTTTGCTCCCACACGTGGAGTCGCCATTTTTATCTCCCCGGTCACGGCCTTCATGCCCGCCTGCAGGCTTCGGCCCATGTTCTGCGTCTCACCCCGTAGCTCTTTCATTTCTTCCTTCATGTTTGCTTCCATTCCGTTTATTTTTGTATCCATCTTTTCGTTTATTTGTTGTGTATTGCCTTTCATTTCGTTTTTCATTTGCTGTGTATTCGCATCCATCGTCGTTTTCACTTCATTCATATTCGCATCCATCTTTTCGTTCATGCCTTTCATTTCCGCATTCATTTGTGCCAGCATGGTGAATAGCTGGGCCATGTCGGGTGCGCTTGAGTGAGCCATTTCGGCAGGGGTTGGGGAAGGGTCTTGGTGGAGAGGGGGGGGGAGGTGTCATACACCGTGGCCGCCGCCGCACCCACCTCGGGCCCTGGGTTCAGTTGGGCGAGTCCGTGTTCCTGCACAATCAACATTTCCTGCTCGGGGATTCCATCCTGGACCATGGACTCTACATTATTACACATATACATTTCTAATACCCCCGGCTCCCGCTCGCCTTGAGACGCCATCTTGCTTCTCGTGAAGGGTTAATTTGCTCGCTCGTAATTTGGAGGGAATCGGGGGTCGCTTCTCTCACCCCTGGACCGATTCCCGTAAATTTAATTGGAGACAGGACAGCCCGTTTTCCTGTTCTCCGATACCAGTGCCGCGAGGAGGGCGATGAATTTGTATCCCACTCCTGACACCAGTGTTGCGGTTTTCGCGCCCGCCGGCGTGCGAACGGCCACGTAACTCGAATCGCGGCACGTCGCCCACCGGACGGACAATCCAGTCGTGACCCTCTCGGACTAACGCCGGGAACCAGTCATGGGTGGACCTTTCGGTCTCACCGCGATCGAGCCAATCAGCCCCCGCGTGGGATAGGGTTGCTCGCCAAATTCGAACTACCTAAGTACCCACGCGGAGGGTAGACCGGGCGATCGCACCTCGCCGCAGGTCGACTTCGGACACGGGCCACTTAAGCGACCCGTTCCGTACTATCAGAATAACCGAGCGGTGTTATCGTCGACCTCGACGGTTCGATTAATTATCGGGCGTACTCAGCCCACTACCAACCCTTTACGTGAAGCAAGATGGGGGTTCAATGGGGAAAAGACGAAGCGAAGCGGGAGAACAGTTCAACAATAAAGCACATTTATTCGCGACGAACGGAAAGCACACAAATACAATTCCACCAAATGCACACAAAAAAAGAAAACACAATTCCATTTACACAAAAAGCAAACATAAAAGTGAAAACACAGTGCAGAGCTAATACCGACTACCGAGCACACGGCAACACTTATACAATTCTACTTCACAGACGGCGCCGACAACACATACCCAAAACCAAGCAAAAGAAATCCCACAAGAATGAGGTAGGCCTGAGACCGAGACCGGCTCGGGCCTACCCGCCTGGTGATGAGACGCGGCGCGGCGATGGCTCGGCAATCCGCGGGCCTCGTGGACAGTGCCTGGCAGGGGGTGGGAACGGGGCCCCTTGGTCGCACTATCTCAGCGCGGGGGGAAACAGGAGGGGTTGCTGATGCTCGGGGTATAGAGGATTTTTATTATCCCGCGACGAGCGTCTCCACCTCGGCCAGGTCGCGCTGTCGGCCTCCCTGGGGTGCAGCTCCCGACGCGAGCACCCCTCGTCTGGTGTCGCTGCCTTTCCACAGCTCCGTCCCTCCGTTCCGACTCCAACGCACACGACGACCAGCTCCTTCTTGCCAACTCCACCGCCCGCGAAGTCTTGACTCTCTGTTTCCGACTCTCCTACTCTCCTACTCTCCGCCTCTGGACTCTCCTACTCTCCGCCTCTGGACTCTCCTACTCTCCGCCTCTGGACTCTCCTACTCTCCGCCTCTGGACTCTCCTACTCTCCGCCTCTGGACTCTCCTACTCTCCGCCTCTGGACTCTCCTACTCTCCGCCTCTGGACTCTCTGGACTGACGAACACGGTCCTTTTATCAGCCCCGTAGCTTCGCCCTCTCATCTTTGACCCCTCCCTTCGACCTTTCACCTCGCTCCCCATTGGCCCGAGAAAAAGTGGGCGTGAAGGCTTTTTGATCCATAAATTTGCATATATCGATCGCCCTGGGGCGGGGCCACCCGCCCCTCGCTCACCGATTGGACGGCAAAAAGTGGGCGTGTGTCGTTTTTGATCCGTTTTTGAAGCACAAAATCCGTGATTTTGTACACGCTGTTCGGCGCGCGCCCTGCACGAGTCCAACACCGGTACCCACAGCGGGGCAAGAACGGTGGCGATGCGACGGTTGCGAGGTGTGACGGGAAGGTCGTGGCGGTTGTGGTGAAGCGGCGTTGTGGTTGGTGGTTGATGTTGTGGTTGTGGTGGTAATCATGGCGGTTGGTCCAAAATAAAGATAGCAAAAGAAAAAC
>NC_140972.1:80900162-81020162 GCF_056783735.1 Eptatretus burgeri | reverse complement strand
CGAAGGCGGACGAGGGGGTGCTCGCGTCGGTGCCGGGAGCGGCACAGAGAGGCCAGCAACGCGACTGAGGTGGAGGAGGAGACGCTCGCCGCGGGACCCGAGACAGGGTTATATACTCCTTTCCCCGAGCATCAGCAACCCCCTCCTGTTTCCCCCTGCGCTGAGATAGTGCGACAAAGGGGGCCCCCTTCCCACCCCCCACCAGACACTGTCCGCGAGGCCCGCGGAGTTGAGGAACCACCGCCACTTCGCGTCTCATCATCAGACGGGTAGGCCCGACACGGTCTCGGCCCCAGGCCCGCCTACCCCCTCATCCTGGAGGGTGGTTCTCTTTTCTTTTGCTTTGGGAATGTGTGTTGTCGGCGCCGTCTGTGAAGTAAAATTGTATAAGTGTTGCCGTGTGCCCGGTAGTCGGATAGATCTGCATTGTTGCATTTGCTTTTTGTGTAATATTGCATTGTCTTCTTCTATTACATTTGCTTTTGGTGTAATTGTATATGTGTGCTTTCCGCTCATCGCGAAATAAATGTGCTTATTGTTGAACTGTTTTCCCGCTTCGCTTCGTCATTTCTTTCATTGAATCCCCATCTTGCTTCACGTAAAGGGTTGGTCGTGGGCTAAAACGCCCGATAATTAATCGAACCGTCGAGGCCGACGAATAACACCGCTCGGTTATCCCGATAGTACGGAACGGGTCGCTTCGAGTGGCGACCTGCGGCGAGGTGCGATCGCCCGGTCTACCCTCCGTGTGGGTACATAGGTAGGTCAAATTTGGCGAGCAACCCTATCCCACGTGGGGGCCGATTGGCACGATCGCGGTGAGACCGAAAGGTCCACCCATGACTGGTTCCCGGCGTTAGTCCGAGAGGGTCACGACTGGATTGTCCGTCCGGTGGGCGACGTGCCGCGATTCGAGTTACGTGGCCGTTCGCACGCCGGCGGGCGCGAATCCGCAACACTGGTGTCAGGTCGTGCGATACAAACTCATCGCCCTCCTCGCGGCACTGGTATCGGAGAACGGGAAAACGGGCTCTCCTGTCTCCGGCTAAATTCACGGGAATCGGTCCAGGGGTGAGAGGAGCGACCCCCGATTCCCTCCAAATTACGAGCGAGCTAAATTAACCCTTTAAGAGAAGCAAGATGGCGTCTCAAGGCGAGCGGGAGCCGGGGGTATTAGAAATGGATATGGAATGTGTAGAATCCATGGCTCAGGACGAAATCCCCGTGCAGGAAATCGAACTCGCCCAACTGAACCCAGAGCCCGAAATCGGTGCGGCAGCGGCCGCGGTGTATGACACCTCCCCTCCCCCTCTCCACCAAAACCCCCCGACCCTTGCCGAAACGGCTCACCCAAGCGCACCCGACATGGCCCAGCTATTCACCATGCTGGCAAAAATGAATGCGGAAATGACAGCGAACATGAACAAGCAAATGGACGAAGTGAAAGCGAGGATGGATGCGAATACACAGAGGATGGATGCGTATACACAAAAGATGGAAACGAATGCGCATGAAATTATAAACGAAATGAAAGGCATGAACAAGCACATGAAGGAAGAAACGAAAAAGCTGCGGGGTGAGACGCAGAACATGGGCCGAAGCCTGCAGGCGGGCATGAAGGCAGTAACCGGGGAGCTAAAAATGGCGACTCCACGTGTAGGAGCGAACGAGCTGGGAGGGGGTGCAACGGCTGTTGGGCCCGCGGTGGAGGCGGGTGAGAAAATAATTCGGGGGGCGTGTTGGGCGAGGGTCGTGACAATGACCGAAAGGGAAGAATTAAATGGGGAGACCAAAACGTGTGAGACGAGACACGAGGTGACGACAAAGGAAATAAAAATAGTTGAGACAAGGGAGATAAAGGGTGAAGAGGTGACCGAGTTGGCAGAGACACGGGAGATGGGAACGATAGAGGGAAGACTGCACGATGAAGACGGGGTAAGTGACGCACACACACACACGGAGGTAGTGGAGGATAATGGGGGTGAGCTCGCGGACCGTGCAGGGACCCGGTGCGAGCAGCGGGATAGCCTCCTCCAGGAACGAGGGGAGGGAGTATGCCCCCTTGAGTCGAGTCACGACCAGGTGGGTTCGGTCGTGCTTTGCGAGGTTGAGAGGAGGAGTGCTGCGAACAGGTGCACGGAGAGCTTGGGGGTATAGAGGCCCCGGAGACCCTTGTGGGGACACAAATCCCCAGTGTGGTTGTCCCTGTGTGTGTGGTGCAAGGCGTGAGTGCGTCCCCATGTGTGGAAGCGACCCCGTGTGTGAGTGGTGTGGTGGCGATGGTGCCAGAGTACGTGCTTCCCAGCACGCCGTGTGTGGAAGAGGCCGTGTGTGTGGATGAAACGGCCAGTGTGGATGAGGCACCGCGGGTGAGTGCCCCCGCGCGTGTGAGTGAGGCACCGTGTGTGAGTGAGGCCGTGTGTGTGAATGAAACGGCCAGTGTGGATGAGGCACCGCGGTTGAGTGCACCCGCGCGTGTGAGTGGTATGGGTTATGCAAGGGAGACCGTGTGTGTGAGAGAGCGGTATGTGAGGGAGATGTCGGTTGGCATGCGGGAGCACGCAGCCGCGTCTCCCGGTGTGAATGTAATGGTGAGGAGTGTGAGCGTCGTAACACGCAGGTGTGCGTGGGTTGAATGGAGGCGACGACGGCGACATGTGAAGAAAGAAAGCCGAGTAGCGGCTGTAGCTGTTTCGGGGACCGTGCCGGGTTCACCCAGCAGTGAGCACGAGGTCCGTGCTGTGCAACGCACGAGGCCCCCATGTGCTCGCTTGCGAGAGTGAAGTCCCGGTCCGGAAACGCCAGCGGTGGATTTGCCGATCCCGCGGACGGACAAAGTTTAGGCAGGATTATGGATTTGGACCGGACGGGTTCTCCACGCGATCGTGTGTGTTAAGCTCCAACGGGCAAAGCACATGTGTTCGCGTGGCGAACAACTCGAGACGTGGGGCTTGTGTTTTTTTATGCGCATGGTGACGTCATGGCTGCACGCGGGGTTGGAATCCGGCAGGAGGGGTATCCCTGCCGGATGGTACCGTCCAGGGAGGGACGAGGAACACGTGCAGCTGCATGACGTCACGGGCAGGTGCAAAGTGCGCGAGTTGCCGCGCTGGTGCTGCGCATGAAAAAAAAAAAAAGAGAAAAAACAAGCCTCACTTTCGGGTGCACAGGATTCCTGGGCAAGGGGTGGAAGACCCCCTTGGCCTGGGCACAGGATGGAAACTAGTTAGGGGGAAGGGTTAGCTTAGTTAGACCGACTTCATGGGGCAGGGGTAAGTCCTCATGGAGTCCGTGGAATGGATTAGTTGGAGGGATTTAGTGAGTTTTAGGTTGGGAAATAAAATGATTTATTTGAGGACAGTGACAGACTTGTGGATGGGTAGTGGGGACGTAGTTTAGCTACGTAGTGTTAAAAGGAAAGTGCTGTAGTTTAAGGGATGACGTGGGAGCACGAGTTAGTTAGGGGAGGTAGTTAGAAGGATGGCAGAGTTCAGTGGTGTGTGTGTTGAAGAGTTGTTGGTGAGTGGATAGGAAGCATGTGTTGTGACTTGGTGAGTGAGTAAGGCCAGCGGGTCTGTGTGAATGGAGCGAATGGGGACTGCATGGTGCGATGAGTGATTGGGGGGAGGAGTGACTCCCGCCCAAGGGACCCCGGGGTCAGTGTAGAGTGAGTTAGGGGGTTAGTCAAATTAACAAATATGGAAGTCGTTTTGTTGTTGGTGGGGAAGTAGGCTCGAAACCCGTTTGGAGGGGTGCAGGAGCCCTGTTGACGGGCTGGGAGCGTGGCTGCGAAAAGTGGGTATCGCTGAGTGGGTACCCCGGGCACCAGGCTAGTTGGCCGTGGTTGGCCAAGGGCCCATAGGGGGCCGGGATAGCGTAGTGGGCACGGGTGCGCCTGCTTGGTGCGGGGGCCCGGGGCGCCATTAGCCGCGTGGGCAGTGTTGTGGGCACGGGTGACCCTCGGAAAGGGGCCTGGGAAGCCAGCCTGCCACGTGTGCATTTCAGGGGAGGTGCCATGGGGGGCACTCCCCGGTGTTAGGGAGCTGGTAGGCTCGGAGGCAGTGTAGTGCCCGGGGGTGCCATAGCGGGAGATTCGGCAGAGGGTCGTGCCTGCCAAAGGGAGCCACGTGTCATAGCCAGGAGACCGTGTGAGGACACGGAGAGAAAATTGGGGGGCGAGGCCCGAAATTGTGAGGACACCAACACAGGCGACGGGAATCTGGGTTTATAGAACCAATAGTTTAAGCGAGAGGCGCTTGTTGAAAGCCCCGGGGTAGTTTAACGGTTAAATGGTTAGGGTAGATAGGAAGTGTACCCCTCCGCACCATCCATCCCCTCGCTCTCGTTGTGGGCCGCTGGACCCACTTTGGTTATAGATCGCTGAACTCTGGGGAGGCCATCCTGAGGCTTCGTTGGGCCTCGACACAGGACGTTAGCTCTCCCTTACTCCCCTCCGGGAAGGGAACGTAGGGGTTGGGAGTAGGCGAGGTGACAGAATAGGTTAGCCGAACAAGGACAGTACAGGGGGTTAGGGGACGATTTATAGTGGGGAAGTAAAAATAAAAAATAAGTTGGGGCTAAATTGGGGTTTGACAAATTAAGGGAGTGGGTATAGACAATGACAGGCAAAGGCGATAGGTTGGGAGGGAGACAGGTAGGTAGGTCCGAGCCCGCCTTCCAAGTGGCCAGCACCACCGCACTCCCTCCACCAACCTCCACGGAACGGCAAAGGCTGGCCAACTTCATCGGCAGCTGTTGTTTTGCTGCGAGGCCTGTGCCGGCTGGATCGTCTACAGCTGCTGTGCTGCAAGGCCTGTGCCGGCCAGTTCATCTGCCGGCTGTGTTTGCCTGCAGCGGCCTTCTGCTGCGGGCTGTGTTTGCCTGCTGCCTTTGCCATGCCATGCCCACTGCCCCTGTTCACCAGCCCCGTTCAATTTTGCTTTGCCCCACCCCCCTGTTCATTGCCATGTGCGCCAGGATCAAGGCAACAGTTTGCAAGCTGCAAGAACTGCCCTGTTGGCAGCTACAATACGGGCCTGCACTGGCGGCCCGTGCACCGTGTTTGTGTTCATCCATCCATTCGTTGTGTTCATTGCGTGTGCCACTTGAGCTGGCACGGAGACTACGTTTGTGCAGCCCATGCACCGTTGTGGTTCACTGCGTTCAGTTCAAAAAGGAAGGCCTTGGACTGCGTGTGAGCAGCCGGCCACGTTCCCTGTCACCTGCATTATTTGAGTCAGAGACTGCATGCGAGCAGCCTGGCTCCCTGCTAACTGCTTTCTTTTTGCAGAGTTCAGTGATCCTGGGCCATGGTTTAGTGTAAAATTTGTAAGTTAAGGTAAGATGTACTGTAAATATGAGTGCGCCCCCGGCATGTCTGTCTTAGTGCCGGCAATTTTATTTAAGTCGTCCGTGTGAGTGAGTTTGTTTCGGTAGTTACTCAGCCCTCAGGTTATTTATTTTGGGGACACGAATACCATGAATGTCGCACTCAGGGATCCGTAGGTAAAATGTACTAGGGGAAAACTACACATGATGGCACACGAAAATTTGACGACTCGGGACGAGTCTGTAAAAAGGGGAGGGGGTAGTGTTGTGGTTGACCAAATTCGCAAACCACCATTCAGGTCCCTTAGGTGAGATATCTCGGTAAGTATATGTGTAGTTAGGCCCAAACCCGTTGTCTAGAGGGAATAAATGTCATTCATGTGGGCTGCGACTCTTCAGGATAGCCGTTTTTCTTTTACTATCTTTATTTTGGACCAGCCGCCATTATTACCACCACCAACCACGTCTCAACGGCTTCACAACAACAACCACCAACCACAACGCCGCTTCACCACAACCGCCACGACCTTTACCGTCATAACTCGCCACCATCGCATCACCGTCATCTCGCGCCACTCGTGGGCACCGATGCTGGACTCGTGCGGGGCGCGCACCGAGCAGCGTGTTCAAAAACATCACGGACTTTCCGCAGAAAAACGGATCAAAAACGACTCACGCCCACTTTTGTTCCGTCCAATCGGTGAGCGAGGGGCGATTTGGCCCCGCCTCCAGGGCGTTGGAGGGCGGTCGCTATATGCAAATTCATGGATCAAAAAGCATTCACGCCCACTTTTCCTCGGGCCAATGGGGAGCCAGCAAGAGAGGTGAAGGGTCGGAGGCAAAGGGTCAAGGGTGAAAGAGCGAAGCCACGGGGCTTATAAAAACGACTGCGTTCGTCAGACAAGGGGAGAAAGAGTTCAGTTGGAAGTTGGGAGAAAGAGTTCAGTTGGAAGTTCAGTTGAGAGTTCGGAGAAAGAGTCCAGTTGGAAGTTGAGGGTTGAGAGTGTGCGGAGTTCAAGGGAGTCGTCGGTGGAGCTGGAAAGAAGTGGTACTAGTCGGAGTGAAGAGGACGGAGCTGTGGAGAGGTGACGGCGGCAAAGGCGGACGAGGGGGTGCTCGCGTCGGTGCCGGGAGCGGCACAGAGAGGCCAGCAACGCGACTGAGGTGGAGGAGGAGACGCTCGCCGCGGGACCCGAGACAGGGTTATATCCTCCTTTCCCCGAGCATCAGCAACCCCCTCCTGTTTCCCCCCGCGCTGAGATAGTGCGACAAAGGGGGCCCCCTTCCCACCCCCTACCAGACACTGTCCGCGAGGTACATTATATATATATATATATATATATGTATATATATATACATATATACATATACATATACATACATATATATATATATATATATATATATATGTATATATATATACATATATACATATACATATACATACATATACATATACATATACATATATACATATACATACATATACATATACATATATACATACATATACATATACATATATACATATACATATACATATATACATATACATATACATATACATATATATATATATATATATATATATATATATATTTATATATATTGTTGCGAATTTGCGCCCGCTGGCGTGCGAACGGCCACGTGACTCGAATCGCGGCACGTCGCCCACCGGACGGACAATTCTGTCGTGACCCTCTCGGACTAACGCCGGGAGCTAGTCACGGGTGGGCCTTTCGGCCTCACCACGATCGTGCCAATCGGCCACCCGTGTGGGATATGGTTGTTCGCCAAACTCGACCGACCTAAGTACCCACGCGGATGGTAGACCGGGCGATCGCACCTTGCCGCAGGTCAACCCCGGACATGGGCCACTTAAGCGATCCGTTCCGTGCTATCGGGATAACCGAGCGGTGTTATCGTCGACCTCGACGTTTCCGATTAATTATCGGGTGTATTAAGCCCACGACGAACCCGTTACGTGAAGCAAGATGGAGATTCAATTAAAGAAAAGACGAAGCGAAACGGGAAAACAGTTCAACATAATGCACATTTATTCCGCGGCACAGGGAGAGCACACATATAGCAAATGCAACAAAAGAAACAATGACGCAGAGATACTACTGACTACGCGAGCACACGGCAACACTTAAACAGTTTTACTTCACAGACGGCGGCGACACACATTTACTCAAAAGCAAAGGAAAAGAAAGCCACCCTCATAGGCAAGGGGGCAGACGGGACCCTAGGCCAATGTGTGCACGGGACCTGGAGGAGCGGCCAGGCCCGCGAGACCAGGGGGGGTCCTACCCGCGTCTTCGTGATGAGCCGCAAATGTGGCAGCGCGGCGGTGCCCCGACTTCGTGCTCCTCGCGGGTTTCGTTGACACCGCTTGGAGTGGGATGGGAACGGGGCCCCCTTTTCGCACTATCTCAGCGCGGGGGAAAGGGGGAATTGTTGATGCTCTGGGGAATGAGTATAGCTGGCTTGCTTGGGTCCCGTGACGAGCAATTCCACCGCGACCTCGTCGCCGACTTCCTTGCCTCGGACCCGAGCTCCTCGGACTCTTCCCCCAATTCTCCTCAGCCGACTGCAGAAAACCACCTGGACGCCCTCGCCTCCCGACTCCACTCCGCGCTCCAACCCGACTTGACTGCCTCGCAACAACAACTCTTGCGCAACAACTCTTCTTTCTCTCTGCCCCAAAACTCTCTTCGCTTTTCTGCCACTCAACTCTGCTTTTCTGCTCGGCGTTTTATAGACCGGCAGGAGAACCCATATGCAAATTTCCGGATCAGGATGAGCTCGGGGGTGGAGCCACGCTCGCCCATTGGACGGAGGAAAAGGGGCGTGAATCTCCCCTGATCCCAGAATTTGCATATCTCGATTCCACACAGACACGCCTGGAGGCGGGGCCAAGCCGCCCCGCGCTTGCTGATTGGACGGATCAGAAATGGGCGTCTCGCATTCCTGATCCGAATTCTCCTCAGAAAGGCCGCATTTTGCACTCGCGGCTCGGCGCGTATCTTGTACGAGCCCAGGACAGCCCGACGTTCGGTGCTCACAGGTGGTGCGTGAATGGCGGTAGAAGGAGGGAGGTGAGGGTGGTGGAGGGTTTATGGTGGTGGTTTGATGGTCATGGTGCGTTTTGGAATGGCATGATGCGATGATGTGGGAGCGAATTGTGAAAGTAAAGGTCGTGGCTGTTGGCGTTGTTGTTGTTGTGAAGCGGCGTTGTGGTTGGTGGTGGTTGTGTGATGGCGGGTGGTTCAAAATAAAGATAGAACAGAAAAACGGTTATCTCAAAGCGTCGCAGCCCAAATGAATGACATTTATTCCCTCGAAACAACGGGTTTGGGGCTAACTACACATGTACTTACAGAGATATCTCACCTATGGGATCTGAATGGTGGTTTGCGAATTTCCACAACCGTAACACTACCCCCTCCCCTTTTTACAGACTTGTCCCGAGTCGTCAAATTCTCGTGTGCCATCATGTGTAGTTCTCCCCTCGTACGTTTTACTTTCGGATCCCTGATTGCGACATTCATGGTATTCGTGTCCCCAAAATAAATAACCTGAGGGCAGAGTAACGAACTAAACAAATCCACTCACACGGACGACTTAATTAAAATTGCCGGCGCTAGACAGATATGCCGGGGGCGCACTCATATTTACAGTACAATACATCTTAACTTACAAATTTTACACTAAACCATGGCCCAGGATCAATGGACTCTGCAGGCAGAAAAAGTCAAAAGAAAACCGGTGCACGGGCCGCCACTGCAGGCCCGTGTTGTAGCTGCCAGCAGGGCAGTTCTTGCAGCTTGCAAACTGTTGCTTGATGATCCTGGCGCACATGGAAATGAACATGGGGGGAGGGGGGCAAAGCAAAATTGAACGGGGCTGGTGAACATGGGCTGTGGGCATGGCATGGCAAAGGTGGACAGGCATACAAAGCTGGCAGAACAGGGCCGATGCAGGCAAACACAGCCGGCAGACTAACTTGGCCTGCACAGGCCTTGAAGCACAGCCGCAGACGAAGTTGGCCGGCACAGGCCGCGCAGCAACACAACAGCTGCCGATGAAGTTGGCCAGCCTCTCACAGTGTAGTGCAGGTTGGTGGAGGGGGTACGGTGGTGCTGGCCACTCGGAAGGCGGGCTCGGACCTACCCTACGGTCTCCCTCCCAAACTATCGCCTTTGCCTGTCACTGCCCCTACCCACTCCCTTAATTTGTCAAAAACCAATTAAGCCCCAACTTATTTTTTTGTTGTTTTTAATTTTACTTCCCCTCTATAATTCGTCCCCTAACCCCCTTTACTGTCCCTGTTCGGCAAACCTATCCTGTCACCCAGCCTACTCCCAACCCCGACGTTCCCTTCCGGGAGGAGAATGAGGGAGGGCTAGCGTCTTGCGCCGAGGCCCAATCTAAGGCTTAGGATGGCCTCCCCAGACTTCAGCGATCTATAACACAAAGTGGGTCCAGCGGCCCACAACAAGAGCGAAAGGATGGATGGTGCGGAGGGGTACACTTCCTAATCTACCCTAACCATTTACCTTTAAACTACCCCGGGGCTTTCAACAAGCGCCTCACGCTTAAACTATTGGTTCTAACAACCCAGATTCCCGTCGCCTGTGTTGGTGTCCTCACAATTTCGGGCCTCGCCCCCAATTTTCTTTCCGTGCCCTCAAACAGTTTCATGGCTGGGACACGTGGCTCCCTTGGCAGGCACGACCCTCTGCCGATTCTCCGACGATGGCACCCCCGGGCACTACACTGCCTCCGAGCCTACCAGCTCCCTAAACACTGGGGAGTGCCCCCCATGGCACCTCCCCTGAAACGCACACGTGGCAGGCTGGCTTCCCGGGCCCCTTTCCGAGGGTCACCCGTGCCCACAACACTGCCCACGCGGCTAATGGCGCCCCGGGCCCTCGCATCATGCGGGCGCACCCGTGCCCACTACGCTATCCCGGCCCCCAATGGGCCCTTGGCCTACTACGGCCGACTAGCCTGGTGCCCGGGGTACCCACTCAGTGATACTCACATTTCGCAGCCACGCTCCCAGCCCGTCAACAGGGCTCCTGCACCCCTCCAAACGGGTTTCGAGCCTACACTCCCACCAACAGCAAAACGACTTCCATTTTGTCAATTTAACTAACCCCCTAACTCAGTCTACACTGACCCCGGGGTCCCTTGGGCAGGAGTCACTCCTCCCACCAATCACTCATCGCACCATGCATTCCCCATTCGCTCCACTCACACAGACCCGGTGGCCTCACTCACTCACCAAGCACATGCTTCCACTTCACTCACCAACTCTTCGACACACACACCGCTGAATCCTGCCATCCTTCTGCTTACTACACCCCCTAACTACCTCGTGCTCCCACGTCGTCCCTTAAACTAAAGCACGTTCCTTTTAACACTACGTAGCTAAGCTACTTCCCCTCTACACATCCAAATTGTCTCTGTCTCCAAATCTCTAAAATCATTTCCCATCCTAAATCTCAACTAAAATCCCTCTACCTAATCCATTCCACGGGCCCCATGAGGACTTACCCCTGCCCCATGGAGCCGGTCTAGCTAAGCTAACCCTTCCCCCTAACTAGTGTCATCCTGTGCCCAAGCCAGGGGGTCTTCCACCCCTTGCCCGGGAATCCTGTTCACCCAAAAGCGAGGCTTGCTTTTTTATCTTACCAAAACGAAGTTTTTGCAAGATATGTTTGTCAGCTTGTATGTTTTTTTGTTTTTTTTTGTCTGTTATCACGTATAAAAAATTCTGCAGAGCACAGTTATCATTGGAAATTTTTGTAACTTCGCATATCAGAGGCCTATAGAGGTCCCTTTCAGTGCACATAATTTTGAAGGTCAAGGTCAAAGGTCAAGGTCACTTTGGCGCAAATCAGGGGAGTCGACGAAACCCTTATTTTTTGAGTAATTTTGATCGGATTGTCTTCAAACTTCATGGGAATATAGTTCATGGTCTGGCACTCAGCTGATTAATTTTTGGTGGCGATTGGCCTTGACCTTCATGGTTAGTGCCAAAGGTCAAACATATTTGACCCCAAGGTCAAATTTTCAAGTTTTAGGAACCATATCGTGTAGTACCTCAAATTGAACACCTCGATGAGTACTTTCTAGATATGTCAAGCTTGAGACATTATGACGTCATTTGGTGACGTTATGAGGCAAACGCATATTTTTCATGGTTACTCTGTCGAACGATTCTCATCGGAATCTCTCGTCGGCAGATATTCCTCAAGGAGTCGCTCCTCGTGGATAGCAGCTCTGTTCACCTCAGTGTGACCTTAAAGAAGTCACACGTGGTCACCTTTTGGCAAAATGGTTTTTTTTGTTTATTTTTTTTTTTAATTGCGCAGCACCAGCGCGGTAACTCGCAACCTGCGCACCTGTGGCGTGACGTCATGGCAGCTGTTCGCGTCCCTCGTCCCTCTTGGACGGTACCATTGGGCAGGGATTCACCCTCCTGCCGGATTCCAACCACACACGCAGCCATGGCGTCACCTGGCGCATAAAAAAAAACAGAAGCCCCACATCTAGAGGGGTTCCCCACGCGAACACATGTGCTTTGCCCGTTGGAGCTTAACACACACGCCCGCGTGGAGAACCCGTTCGGTCCAAATCCGTTGTCCTGCCTACACTTTGTCCGTCCGCGGGATCGGAAATCCACCGCTGGCGTTTCCGGACCGGGCTTCACCCTCGCAAGCGGATAGAAGGAGGGATGTGAGGGTGATGGAGGGTTTATGGTGGTGGTTTGATGATCATGGTGTGTTTGGGAATGGCATGATGCGATGATGTGGGAGCGAATTGTGAAGGTAAAGGTCGTGGCTGTTGGCGTTGTTGTTGTTGTTGTTGTGAAGCGGCGTTGTGGTTGGTGGTTGTTGTGTGATGGCGGGTGGTTCAAAATAAAGATAGAACAGAAAAACGGTTATCTCAAAGCGTCGCAGCCCGAATGAATCACATTTATTCCCTCTAAACAACGGGTTTGGGGCTAACTACACATGTACTTACAGAGATATCTCACCTATGGGATCTGAATGGTGGTTTGCGAATTTCCACAACCGTAACAATATATATATATATATATATATATATATACACATATATATATATATATATATATATACACACATATATATATATATATGATCCGCATAGTGATATACACATATTTTTTTACGCCGGATGCCCTTCCTGACGCAACCCTGGTCGCCTCTTACGACACAGGGATATGGTACACCTATACACCGGCCCAGTATACTGGTACTCATTTCGCCGACCTCGGAAGGATGACAGGCTGAGTCAACCCCCTGGTGTATTAATTCAGTGGCCCAACGGGGCTTGAACTCGGGACCTTTTGGATCCCAAGTCGCTGCCCTAACCACTGCGCCAACACCAGGCTAGTACATATATATATACACATATATATATATACACATATATATATATACACATATATATATATACACACACACACACACACACACACACACACACACACACACACACACACACACACACACACACACACACACACACACACACACACACACACACTGAGAAAATGAATACTTCCAACTGTGGGGGGACACATCCATGTCGCTATTAAACACCACAGGGGGCGTAGTAATATTCTGAGAAAATTAACAGGATAGAACATCATAAATATATGTGGAACAATTACGGGCCCAGACTGGGAATTACAGGTCCAGACCGGCCACTCTCTTTCCCACACTGCTTCCGGGGCACTCACTGCCAACCATGGGATGCCAACCATAAGACCCTCTCAAGAACAAGCCCTATCTGCTACTATAGTTGGCAACGAGTGCCCCAGAAGCAGTTGTGGAAAGAGAGTGGCACTATATATATAACTATATATATATATATATATATATAACTATATATATATATAAAAACTATATATATATATATATATATATATATATATATATATATATATATATATATATATATATATATTTAAAACTTCTGGATATATATATATATATATATATATATATATATATATATATATATATATATATATATATATATATATATATAAAACTATATATATATATATAAAAAACTATATATATATATATATACACATACATATATATTTATATAAATAAATAAAAATATATTTTTATATGTATATTTATATGTTTGAATGTAATGTGTGCCAACATCCCTGTGGAATGCTTTCGACACCTTGTAGAGTGCATGCCCTGACAAATTGAGGCTGTTCTGAGGGCAAAATGTGGTGCATTGCAATATTAGGTAGGTGTTCCTCATGTTTTGAAAAATGAGTGTATATATGAAGTCAATCAGATGAAAATTGACGATTTGTGATCTTGACGTTTTGACCTATTGGCCTCAAAAGCAAGAGGCTGCCAGCTTGTCACGACCTCTACCAGGTGATTAAGTGGACAGACAGACAGACAGACAGACAGAATAACAGACCAGACCAACCAATATAATTGCGAATCTTTGATTCGAACAGACAAACAAACAGACAAATGGACACAGATGCAATACCCTCTCCTCTAGCAAGGGTAATAAGGGCATGATAAACAGACAATCTTACATTCAGCTCGACCAGGTGAATTTCTGATGCAAAGCAGGCCCATTATAAAACAGGAATTATATGCCCGTACCAATATAGAAATAATTGCAGATTATGGATGACAACTTAAAAATGGTCTCACTGCACACCAAACCATTTATAACCCCCAAAACAAAACTGACGAGTGGAATCCAATTTCCTGAAGCAATTCATCACATTAATGTTGTTGGCATCTTATGATGTGAATGAAAAGTACTTGCAAATAAGGAGGGCATGATGTAAAGATTACATTAAAATGCCAAACATCTGTTTTCCTATGGATTGTAAAACCAAATTCATGCAACCTGGATCACCGACCAAATCTCATTGTGGGAGAACCAGATCTCTGTCCTACAGAGGTTCATCTTCATATTCTTACAATCACAAAAGGGGAAGGAGATAATTTGTGAAAAGAAAGGGAAGAGAGTCAGCTCGTGTAGAGAGGTCAGGCAGGGTATGTGAGTTGAGAAGGACGTTGGGAAGGGTCATGAGTAAAAAGGGAAAAGGAGGGAAGTAAATGCGTTATATGGTAAATGTATACATGTAAACATATACTGTATATATGTAAACGTACACTATATACATGGAAATGCAAGGAGGGAGTTTTATTGATATATTTATCATAACTGTGTCTTTCAATGTCGGTTTTCTCATGCAAGTGTTCTATCTTATTGTTTTACACATTGACTGCATGAAGCCAACGATTATTCACTTACTGTGCCAGAAAAAGAAAAACAACCTTGATTTGTAGGATACATAACAATTTGATTATCAACTTATTGAATCTCTCTCAGTTATGGACTTCTCAAGTCTCAACTGGGCTGGCAGAGTATTTGTACAGAGCGTACTTAAGTCTAAGCAGCATTTTCAGAGTAGATTGATAGCCATGTGATGCTATAAAGAGTGGTACAAAAACACTTATTGGACTAGTGTCGTGCAAATCAGCAAGTCCAGCAAACTTCTCCATGGAAACGTGCAAATAACTCATTCCAGGGTGAAAGGAATGGAAATAAACCTTGCACGATCAAGTTACTAATGAATTGCAATCATTCCCTGCGTAGAACGTCATTGTATTGGAATGCGTGGTGTATGCTTGGGAGCCTCGGTGGTCCACGTTTTTGTTTACGATGTCGCTGATGATTCACCAACAAATGGTGAAACTGGTACGGTGGCGGAGAGCAACAAGTAGCATTGGGATTTTCATGGATGTACTACTTGTGAATATCTGCAGCTGTATAGGAACCCAAGGAGGTTTGGAAACAGCAAAGGGCTTATTCTTGGTTGCTTGATGCAGCTTTCATTGGCTCGAAGACAATGGAATTTCATGTTTATATATACATGGTGGACAATGCTTCGGAAAGTATTCACACCCCCTGGCTTTGGTCACATTTTTTTGTGTTACAGCCTGAATTTAAAATGGATTATATTTACAATTTTTGCCACCGATCCACAGAAAATATCCCGTAATGACAATGGGAAAACGGGTTATAGAAATCTTTTTCTTTAAAATGAAAATCTGAAGTCTTTTTTTTTTTTTGTATACCTTGGTCGAGGCTCGTATGAGAGCTAACACACAACTCACAGCAAGGGGGCATGAGACAAGAGGGGTGGGAGTGGAAGGGACAAAACAGTGGGGAACAGACACATTAGGTGAACTGTGGAATGGAGAGGGATGGGGATGGGACGGGGAACATGGCGAAGAGAAGATGGACATTACAGGGACTTTCAGGAAGGAAAGCAGGGGAATTGAAGGAAGAGGGCTTGGGTGGATTATCGGGGGTAGAAAAGATTGAGGATTTGGATGGGGGAAGATAAGAGGTGGTGGTGAACAGCTGTTTTGAAAGCCTGGAGGGAAGAATGGGAAAGAATAGAGTGAGGAAGTTTATTCCAAAGGCGGGAAAAAAGAGGAATGAAAGAGTGAAGATGAGCAGTGATTCGTGATTTTGGTAGTTTTACCAGAAGGAGGTTGTTGGCAGACATTGAGCGCCCTGTGGAATGTGGTGGGGACAAATCGCAGAGAGAGCAGGGGGGGGCAAAGCTGGAGAGGAGTCGGTAGAGGACAGAAAGACTACCGACCAACCTGCGGTGATTGAGTGAGAGGCCCAAAGACTCGCTTCATTGTGGGAGATGCCGATGATCTTAAATGCCCTGGTTTCGACAGCGTGAAGCCGAGAAAGGTGGGAGGCAGGAGCACCAGCCCAGAGGGGAGAGCAGTACTCCATCAGGCTACGGACAAAAGGTTTGTAAGTGGTCAGGAGCTCAAGAGGGCCGAGGAAGGACTTTGCACGACGGAGGATTCCCAGTCGGCGACTGGCTTTTGAGGCGAGGTTGGAAATGTGACTTTCCCAGGAAAGGTCATGGCAGATAGTGAGACCCAGAAGCTTGAAAGAAAAAAAGACTTCTTCCAGAGGATTGTTGAGAAAGTGGATGGGGGGGAAGGTTTCTAAATGGTCCTTTCGAAGAGACATAGTGAGAGTGTGAGATTTGTCTGGATTGAAAGACATGTTCCACGTCTTGGACCAGTTTGTGATTTTATCCAGATCTGCAGTGAGCGAAGAAGCTGCTGCTTGCCGGTCTGAGGGATGACAGATGGTACGGCAGAGAGTGGAGTCGTCGGCAAAGCGAAATAAAGGATTTTCCAGAGACTCGGAGAGATCATTGATGAAAACCAGAAAAAGAACAGGGCCCAGAACGCTACCTTGAGGAACTCCAGCCTGCACAGGAAGAGGGGATGAAAGAACTCCATTTAGGGCCACACGTTGACTGCGACAGGAGAGGAAGTCTGCGAGCCATGAGTGGAGATGGCCTTGAATACCATGGGAAGAGAGTTTGGTGAGTAGTGCAGGGTGCCAGACTGTGTCAAAAGCACGTGATATGTCTAGGGATACGGCTCTGATTTCATGTCTGGCATTGAGTACCTCCATCCATTGATGGGAGAGCAGAAGCAGCATATCCAGGGTAGAGTGACCTGGTCTGAAACCAAATTGATGATTGGAAATCAAGCCATTGGAGAAGAGGAAGGATTTCATGTCTGAAGCGATGATGGATTCCATAACCTTGCTGATGATTGGGAGAAGGCTGATTGGTCTGTAGTTACAGGGATCTGTTTTTGCACCTTTTTATGCAGGGCAGTGATGTTAGCAGATTTCCAAGCAGATGGCAGATGACCTTGGGCAAATGAGAGGGTGAATAGAACAGAGAGAGGGTGAGCAAGAGCAGAAGAGCAGGCTTTGAGGACACGTGGGCTGATGCCATCTGGACCGGTTGCAGAAACTGAGTCGAGGTTTGACAGCAAGCTCTCCACCTTGTCAGGAGAAAAGGATACAGAGTCCAGGGACAGTTGGGTGCGACTGGGTAAAGTGGGTAGAGAAAGTGATGGGTTTCGGACACAAGATTTAGCTGCAAACACCGAGTTTAGACATTCAGCTTTATCACGTGTGGTATCAGCAGTGCGGCCATTTGAGGTAAGGGAAGGGATGGAGGGGGAACATACACCAGAAACAGATTTGATTAGACGCCACCAGGATTTTGAGGAGGGAGAGAGGTTTGAGAGTTCAGACTTGAGATGAGAAAGATGTTGTTTTCTGGCTCTCCTGAGGGCAGATACACACTTGTTCCGAGCTTTGTGGAAAGAACTGAGATTTCCCTCAGTTGGGTTTGCTTTCCATGAAGCAAAGGCAAGTTGTTTCAGGACAACTGCCTCGCCACAAGCTTCAGTAAACCAAGGGCGGGAGGAAGGGTAGGACAACTGAACACGAGAGGGGATAAATCTGTGCATGAGGGAGAGCAAGTTTCCTTGAAAGAATTCCCAGGATGAGTTGATGTTTGAGAAAGTAGTGATAGGAGACCAGTCTGTAAGTTTGATGGCTGCTCGGAGACCCTGCCAGTCGGCTTGAGTGAAATGCCAGACTCGACGGCGGTGAGGTGGTTCTCTGATAACAGCCAGAGAGATGTCCACTTTGACAAGGATGTGGTCAGAAGAACCGATTGGAGCGAAGGAAGAGCAGCAGATATTGTCAGGGAAATTTGTCAAAATCAGATCCAGAAGAGATGGAGTACCATTGGTTGAGATCCGGGTCGGGAAGTTGACCGATTGAGTTCGTCCAAATGAGTCGCAGAAAGCTTTTGCTGAGGGCCATGACAGGTGAGAGAGGTACCCACACCTCGCCAACTGGCGTGATGACAATTGAAGTCACCACATAAGAGGAAGAGAGAGTTTGGATGAGAAGATAGATGGTCCATGTTTTCAGATATGTATATGTATGTATATATATATATATATATATGTATATATATGTATATATATATATATATATATATATATATATATATATATATATATATATATATATACATATACATATATATACATATACATATTGTTGTGGTTGACGAAATTCACAAACCACCATTCAGGTCCCTTAGGTGAGATATCTCTGTAAGTATATGTGTAGTTAGGTCCAAACCCGTTGTCTAGAGGGAATAAATGTCATTCACTCGGGCTGCGACTCTTCAGGATAGCCGTTTTTCTTTTACTATCTTTATTTTGGACCAGCCGCCATTATTACCACCACCAACCACGTCTCAACAGCCATCACACAACAACCACAACGCCGCTTCACAACAACAACCACCAACCACAACGCCGCTTCACAACAACAACCACAACGCCGCTTCACCAGAACAACCACCAACCACAACGCCGCTTCACAACAACAACCACCAACCACAACGCCGCTTCACCACAACCGCCACGACCTTTACCGTCACAACTCGCCACCATCGCATCCACACCATCTCGCGCCACTCGTGGGCACCGATACTGGACTCGTGCAGGGCGCGCACCGAGCAGCGTATTCAAAAACATCACGGACTTTCCGCAGAAAACGGATCAAAAACGACTCACGCCCACTTTTGTTCCGTCCAATCGGCGAGCTGGGGCGAATTGGCCCCGCCTCCAGGGCGTTGGAGTGAGGACGCTATATGCAAATTCATGGATCAAAAAGCATTCACGCCCACTTTTCCTCGGTCCAATGGGGAGCCAGTTAGAGAGGTGAAGGGTCGGAGGCAAAGGGTCAAGGGTGAAGGAGCGAAGCCACGGGGCTGAGATAAAAGGATGCGTTCGTCAGTTGGCAGTTGTGTGCGGAGTTCAAGAGAGTCGTCGGTGGAGCTGGAAAGAAGTGGGAGAAGTCAAGAGTGAAGAGTTGGGACGAGCCAAGAGAGGAGACGGAGAGGGCGAGTAGACGGAGCTGTGGAGAGGTGGCGGCGGCGAAGGCGGACGAGGGGGTGCTCGCGTCGGTGCCGGGAGCTGCAGAGGGAGAGGCCAGCAACGCGACCGAGGTCGAGGAAGAGACGCTCGCCGCGGGACCCGAGACAGGGTGATATCCTCCTTCCCCCGAGCATCAGCAACCCCCTCCTGTTTCCCCCCGCGCTGAGATAGTGCGACAAAGGGGGCCCCTTTCCCACCCCCTACCAGACACTGTCCGCGAGGCCCGCGGAGTTGAGGCGCCACCGCCGCTCTGCGTCTCATCATCAGACGGTAGGCCCGACACGGTCTCGGCCCCAGGACCGCCTACCCCCCCTCATCCTTGAGGGTGGTTCTTTTCTTTTGATTTGGGTATACGTGTTGTCGGCGCCATCTGTGAAGTAAAATTGTATAAGTGTTGCCGAGTGCTCGCGTAGTCGGTAATAGATCTGCATTGTTGCATTTGCTTTTTGTGTAATATTGTGTTTCTTCTTCTATTACATTTGCTTTTGGTGTAATTGTATATGTGTGCTTTCCGTTCATCGCGAAATAAATGTGCTTATTGTTGAACTGTTTTCCCGCTTCGCTTCGTCTTTTCTTTCATTGAATCTCCATCTTGCTTCACGTAAAGGGTTGGTCGTGGGCTAAAACGCCCGATAATTAATCGAACCGTCGAGGCCGACGAATAACACCGCTCGGTTATCCCGATAGTACGGAACGGGTCGCTTAAAGTGGCCCGTGTCCGAAGTCGACCTGCGGCGAGGTGCGATCGCCCGGTCTACCCTCCGTGTGGGTACTTAGGTAGGTCGAATTTGGCGAGCAACCCTATCCCACGCGGGGGCCGATTGGCACGATCGTGGTGAGGCCGAAAGGTCCACCCGTGACTGGTTCCCGGCGTTAGTCCGAGAGGGTCACGACTGGATTGTCCGTCCGGTGGGCGACGTGCCGCGATTCGAGTTACGTGGCCGTTCGCACGCCGGCGGGCGCGAATCCGCAACACTGGTGTCAGGTCGTGCGATACAAACTCATCGCCCTCCTCGCGGCACTGGTATCGGAGAACGGGAAAACGGGCTCTCCTGTCTCCGGCTAAATTCACGGGAATCGGTCCAGGGGTGAGAGGAGCGACCCCCGATTCCCTCCAAATTACGAGCGAGCTAAATTAACCCTTTAAGAGAAGCAAGATGGCGTCTCAAGGCGAGCGGGAGCCGGGGGTATTAGAAATGGATGTAGAATGTGTAGAATCCATGGCTCAGGACGAAATCCCCGTGCAGGAAATGTTGGTTGTACAGGAAAACGAACTCGCCCAACTGAACCCAGAGCCCGAAATAGGTGCGGCAGCGGCCGCGGTGTATGACACCTCCCCTCCCCTTCTCCACCAAAACCCTTCCCCAACCCCTGCCGAAACGGCTCACCCAAGCGCACCCGACATGGCCCAGCTATTCACCATGCTGGCAAAAATGTATGCGGAAATGACAGCGAAGATAATTGCGAATATGAAAAACGAAATGAAAGGCATGAACGAAAAGATGGATAAAAATACAAATGAAATGAAAAACGAAATGAAAGGAATGAACAAGCAAATGAAGGAAGAAACGAAAGAGCTGCGGGGTGAGACGCAGAACATGGGCCGATGCCTGCAGGCGGGCATGAAGGCCGTTAGCAGGGAACTCAAAATGGCGACTCCACGTGTAGGAACGAACGAACTGGGAGGGGGTGCAACGGCTGACAGGCCCGCGGTGGAGGCGGGTGAAAAAATAATTCGGGGGGCGTGTTGGGCGAAGGTCGTGACGATGACCGAAAGGGAAAAATTAAATGGGGAGACCAAAACGTGTGAGACGAGACACAAGGTGACGACAAAGGAAATAAAGATAGTTGAGACAAGGGAGGTAAAGGGTGAAGAGTTGGCAGAGACACGGGAGATGGGAACGATAGAGGGAAGACTGCACGATGAAGACGGGGTAAGTGACGCACACACACACACACAGAGGTCGTGGAGGACAATGGGGGTGAGCTCGCGGACTGGGTGGAGGCCCGGTGCGAGCAGCTGGATGGCCTCCTCCAGGAACGAGGGGAGGGAGTATTCCCCCTTGAGGCGAGTCACGACCAGGTGAGTTTGGTTGTGCTTTGCGAGGTTGAGGGGACGAGTGCTGCCGACAGGTGCACGGAGAGCTTGGGGGGGTATAGAGGCCCCGGAGACCCTTGTGGGGACACGATCCCCAGTGTGGTTGTCCCTGTGTGTGTGGTGCAAGGCGTGAGTGCGTCCCCGTGTGTGGAAGCGACCCCGTGTGTGAGTGGTGTGGTGGCGATGGTGCCAGAGTACGTGCTTCCCAGCACGCCGTGTGTGGATGAGGCACCGTGTGTGGAAGAGGCCGTGTGTGTGGATGAAACGGCCAGTGTGGATGAGGCACCGCGGGTGAGTGCCCCCACGTGTGTGAGTGCGGGACGGTGTGTGGATGAGGCACCGCGGGTGAGTGCCCCCGCGTGTGTGAGTGAGGCACGGTGTGTGAGTGAGGCACCGCGGGTCAGTGCCCCCGCGGGTGTGAGTGGAGTGGTTTGTATGAATGGAGCACCACGTGTGAGTGGTATGGTTTATGCAAGGGAGACCGTGTGTGTGAGAGAGCGGTATGTAAGGGAGATGTCGGTCGGCATGTGTGAACATGCAGCCGCGTCTCCCGGGGTGAATGTAATGGAATGGAGTGTGAGCGTCGTAACACGCAGGTATGCGTGGGTCGAATGGCGACGACGGCGACATGGGAGGAACGAAAGCCGAGTAGCGGCTGTAGTTGTTTCGGGGACCGTGCCGGGTTCACCCAGCAGTGAGCACGAGGTCCGTGCTGTGCAACGCACGAGGCCCCCACGTGCTCGCTTGCGAGAGTGAAGTCCCGGTCCGGAAACGCCAGCGGTGGATTTGCCGATCCCGCGGACGGACAAAGTTTAGGCAGGATTACGGATTTGGACCGGACGGGTTCTCCACGCGATCGTGTGTGTTAAGCTCCAACGGGCAAAGCACATGTGTTCGCGTGGGGAACCCCTCGAGACGTGGGGCTTGTGTTTTTTTATGCGCACGGTGACGCCATGGCTGCACGCGGGGTTGGAATCCGGCAGGAGGGGTATCCCTGCCGGAGGTACCGTCCAAGGAGGGACGAGGAACACGTGCAGCTGCATGACGTCACGGGGAGGGGCAAATTGCGCGAGCTGTGAGTTGCCGCGCTGGTGATGCGCATGTAAAAAATAAAAATAAAAAAAAAGCCTCGCTTTCGGGTGCACAGGATTCCTGGGCAAGGGGTGGAAGACCCCCTTTACCTGGGCACAGGATGGAAACTAGTTAGGGGGAAGGGTTAGCTTAGTTAGACCGACTTCATGGGGCAGGGGTAAGTCCTCATGGAGTCCGTGGAATGGATTAGTTAGAGGGATGATAGCGAGATTTAGGTTGGGAAATAAAAGTTATTTTAGAGATTTGGAGACAGTGACTGACAGTGGATGTGTAGAGTTGACGTAGTTTAGCTACGTAGTGTTAAAAGGAACGTGCTGTAGTTTAAGGGACGACGTGGGAGCACGAGTTAGTTAGGGGAGGTAGTTAGAAGGATGGCAGAGTTCAGCGGTGAGTGTGTTGAAGAGTTGGTGAGTGAAGTGGAAGCATGTGCTTGGTGAGTGAGTGAGGCCAGCGGGTCTGTGTGAGTGGAGCGAATGGGGAATGCATGGTGCGATGAGTGATTGGGGGGAGGAGTGACTCCCGCCCAAGGGACCCCGGGGTCAGTGTGGAGTGAGTTAGGGGGTTAGTTAAATTGAAAAATGGAAGTCGTTTTGTTGTTGGTGGGGAAGTAGGCTCGAAACCCGTTTGGAGGGGTGCAGGAGCCCTGTTGACGGGCTGGGAGCGTGGCTGCGAAAGGTGAGTATCGCTGAGTGGGTACCCCGGGCACCAGGCTAGTCGGCCGTGGTAGGCCAAGGGCCCATGGGGGGCCGGGATAGCGTAGTGGGCACGGGTGCGCCTGCTTGGTGCGGGGGCCCGGGGCGCCATTAGCCGCGTGGGCACTGTTGTGGGCACGGGTGACCCTCGGAAAGGGGCCTGGGAAGCCAGCCTGCCACGTGTGCGTTTCAGGGGAGGTGCCATGGGGGGCACTCCCCGGTGTTTAGGGAGCTGGTAGGCTCGGAGGCAGTGTAGTGCCCGGGGGTGCCAAAGCTGGGGAATCGGCAGAGGGTCGTGCCTGCCAAAGGGAGCCACGTGTCCCAGCCATGAGACCGTGTGAGGGCACGGAACGAAAATTGGGGGGCGAGGCCCGAAATTGTGAGGACACCAACACAGGCGACGGGAATCTGGGTTGTTAGAACCAATAGTTTAAGCGAGAGGCGCTTGTTGAAAGCCCCGGGGTAGTTTAACAGTTAATGGATAGGGTAGATTAGGAAGTGTACCCCTCCGCACCATCCATCCCCTCGCTCTCGTTGTGGGCCGCTGGACCCACTTTGGGTTAGATCGCTGAAGTCTGGGGAGGCCATCCTGAGGCTTCGTTGGGCCTCGACACAGGACGTTAGCTCTCCCTTATTCCCCTCCGGGAAGGGAACGTAGGGGTTGGGAGTAGGCTAGGTGACAGGATAGGTTAGCCGAACAAGGACAGTACAGGGGGTTAGGGGACGATTTATAGTGGGGAAGTAAAAATAAAAAAATAAGTTGGGGCTAAATTGGGGTTTGACAAATTAAGGGAGTGGGTATGTACAGTGACAGGCAAAGGTGATAGGTGGGAGGGAGACAGGGAGGTAGGTCCGAGCCCGCCTTCCGAGTGGCCAGCACCACCGCACTCCCTCCACCAACCTCCACTGAACGGCAAAGGCTGGCCAGCTTCATCTGCTGGCTGTGTTGCTGTAAGGCCTGTGCCGGCCCACTTCATCTGCCGGCTGGCTGTTTTTCTTCAAGGCCTGTGCCGGCCCACTTCATCGGCAGCTGTTGTGTTGCTGCAAGGCCTGTGCCGGCCGGATCATCTGCAGCTGTGGTACTTCAAGGCCTGTGCCGGCCAGTTCATCTGCCGGTTGTGTTTGCCTGCAACGGCCTTCTTCTGTGGGCTGTGTTTGCCTGCTGCCTTTGCCATGCCATGCCCACTGCCCACGTTCACCAGCCCCGTTCAATTTTGCTTTGCCCCCCCCCCCCTGTTCATTGCCATGTGCGCCAGGATCAAGGCAACAGTTTGCAAGCTGCAAGAACTGCCCTGTTGGCAGCTACAACACGGGCCTGCAGTGGCGGCCCGTGCACCGTGTTTGTGTTCAGCATCCATTCGTTGTGTTCATTGCGTGTGCCACTTGAGCTGGCACGGAGACTGCGTTTGTGCAGCCCATGCACCGTTGTGGTTCACTGCGTTCAGTTCAAACCATTCATCCATCCATTCGTTGTGTTCATTGCGTGTGCCACTTGAGCTGGCACGGAGACTACGTTTGTGCGGCCCATGCACCGTTGTGGTTCACTGCGTTCAGTTCAAAAGGGAAGGCCTTGGACTGCGTGTGAGCAGCCGGCCACGTTCCCTGTCACCTGCATTGTTTGAGCCAGAGACTGCATGCGGGCAGCCTGGCTCCCTGCTAACTGCTTTCTTTTTGCAGAGTTCAATGATCCTGGGCCATGGTTTAGTGTAAAATTTGTAAGTTAAGGTTAAGATGTACTGTAAATATGAGTGCGCCCCCGTCATGTCTGTCCTAGCGCCGGCAATTTTATTTAAGTCGTCCGTGTGAGTGAGTTTGTTTCGGTAGTTACTCAGCCCTCAGGTTATTTATTTTGGGGACACGAATACCATGAATGTCGCACTCAGGGATCCGTAGGTAAAATGTACTAGGGGAAAACTACACATGATGGCACACGAAAATTTGACGACTCGGGACGAGTCTGTAAAAAGGGGAGGGGGTAGTGTTGTGGTTGACGAAATTCACAAACCACCATTCAGGTCCCTTAGGTGAGATATCTCTGTAAGTATATTTGTAGTTAGGCCCAAACCCGTTGTCTAGAGGGAATAAATGTCATTCACTCGGGCTGCGACTCTTCAGGATAGCCGTTTTTCTTTTACTATCTTTATTTTGGACCAGCCGCCATTATTACCACCACCAACCACGTCTCAACAGCCATCACACAACAACCACCAACCACAACGCCGCTTCACAACAACAACCACCAACCACAACGCCGCTTCACAACAACAACCACCAACCACAACGCCGCTTCACCACAACAACCACCAACCACAACACCGCTTCACAACAACAACCACCAACCACAACGCCGCTTCACCACAGCCGCCACGACCTTTACCGTCACAACTCGCCACCATCGCATCCACACCATCTCGCGCCACTCGTGGGCACCGATACTGGACTCGTGCAGGGCGCGCACCGAGCAGCGTATTCAAAAACATCACGGACTTTCCGCAGAAAACGGATCAAAAACGACTCACGCCCACTTTTGTTCCGTCCAATCGGCGAGCTGGGGCGAATTGGCCCCGCCTCCAGGGTGTTGGAGTGAGGACGCCATATGCAAATTCATGGATCAAAAAGCATTCACGCCCACTTTTCCTCGGTCCAATGGGGAGCCAGTTAGAGAGGTGAAGGGTCGGAGGCAAAGGGTCAAGGGTGAAGGAGCGAAGCCACGGGGCTTATATAAACAGCTGCGTTCGTCAGTTGGCAGTTGTGTGCGGAGTTCAAGAGTCGTCGGTGGAGCTGGAAAGAAGTGGGAGAAGTCAAGAGTGAAGAGTTGGGACGAGCCAAGAGAGGAGACGGAGAGGGCGAGTAGACGGAGCTGTGGAGAGGTGGCGGCGGCGAAGGCGGACGAGGGGGTGCTCGCGTCAGTGCCGGGAGCTGCAGAGGGAAAGGCCAGCAACGCGACCGAGGTCGAGGAAGAGACGCTCGCCGCGGGACCCGAGACAGGGTGATATCCTCCTTCCCCCGAGCATCAGCAACCCCCTCCTGTTTCCCCCCCCGCGCTGAGATAGTGCGACAAAGGGGGTCCCTTTCCCACCCCCTACCAGACACTGTCCGCGAGGCCCGCGGAGTTGAGGCGCCACCGCCGCTCTGCGTCTCATCATCAGACGGTAGGCCCGACACGGTCTCGGCCCCAGGCCCGCCTACCCCCCCCTCATCCTTGAGGGTGGTTCTTTTCTTTTGCTTTGGGTATACGTGTTGTCGGCGCCGTCTGTGAAGTAAAATTGTATAAGTGTTGCCGAGTGCTCGCGTAGTCGGTAATAGATCTGCATTGTTGCATTTGCTTTTTGTGTAATATTGTTTCTTCTTCTATTACATTTGCTTTTGGTGTAATTGTATATGTGTGCTTTCCGTTCATCGCGAAATAAATGTGCTTATTGTTGAACTGTTTTCCCGCTTCGCTTCGTCTTTTCTTTCATTGAATCTCCATCTTGCTTCACGTAAAGGGTTGGTCGTGGGCTAAAACGCCCGATAATTAATCGAACCGTCGAGGCCGACGAATAACACCGCTCGGTTATCCCGATAGTCCGGAACGGGTCGCTTAAAGTGGCCCGTGTCCGAAGTCGACCTGCGGCGAGGTGCGATCGCCCGGTCTACCCTCCGTGTGGGTACTTAGGTAGGTCGAATTTGGCGAGCAACCCTATCCCACGCGGGGGCCGATTGGCACGATCGTGGTGAGGCCGAAAGGTCCACCCGTGACTGGTTCCTGGCGTTAGTCCGAGAGGGTCACGACTGGATTGTCCGTCCGGTGGGCGACGTGCCGCGATTCGAGTTACGTGGCCGTTCGCACGCCGGCGGGCGCGAATCCGCAACAATATATACATATATATATATATATATATATATATATATATATATATATACATATACATATTTATATACATACATATACATATACATATACATATATATATATATATATATATATATATATATATATATATACATATACATATTTATATGCATACATATACATATACATATACATATACATATACATATATACAGTGGGGAGAACAAGTATTTGATACACTGCCGATTTTGCAGGTTTTCTGACTTCCAAAGCACGTCGAGGTCTGCAATTTTTATCAGAGGTACACTTCAACTGTGAAAGACGGAATCTAAAACAAAAATCCTGAAAATCACATTGTATGATTTTTAGATAATTAATTTGCATTTTATTGCATGAAATAAGTATTTGATCACCTACCAACCAGAAAGAATTCCGGCTCTCACAGACCTGTTAGTTTTGTCTTTGAGAAGCCCTCCCATTCTCCACTCATTACCTGTATTAACTGCACCTGTTTGAACTCGTTATCTGCATAAAAGACAGCTGTCCACACTCAATCAATCAGACTCCAACCTCTCCACAATGGGCAAGACCAGAGAGCTGTCTCAGGACATCAGGGACAAAATTGTAGACTTGCACAAGGCTGGGATGGGCTACAGGACAATAGGCAAGCAGCTTGGTGAGAAGGCAACAACTGTTGGCGCAATTATTAGAAAATGGAAGAAGTTCAAGATAACAGTCAATCTCCCTTGGTCTGGGGCTCCATGCAAGATCTCAAATGTGGAGCCTCAATGATCATGAGAAAGGTGAGGGATCAGCCCAGAACTACACGGCAGGACCTGGTCAATGACCTGAAGAGAGCTGGGACCACAGTATCAAAGAAAACCATAAGTAACAATCGACGCCGTCATGGATTAAAATCCTGCAGCGCACACAAGGTCCCTCTGCTCAAGCCAGCGCATGTCCAGGCCCGTCTGAAGTTTGCCAATGACCATCTGGATGATCCAGAGGAGGAATGGGAGAAGGTCATGTGGTCTGATGAGACCAAAATAGAGCTTTTTGGTTTAAACTCCACTCGCATTGTTTGGAGGAAGAAGGATGAGTACAACCCAAGAACACCATCCCAACCGTGAAGCATGGAGGTGGAAACATCATTCTTTGGGGATGCTTTTCTGCAAAGGGGACAGGACGACTGAACCGTATTGAGGGGAGGATGGATGGGCCATGTATCGCGAGATCTTGGCCAACAACCTCCTTCCCTCAACAAGAGCATTGAAGATGGGGCGTGGCTGGGTCTTCCAGCATGACAACGACCCGAAACACACAGCCAGGGCACCTAAGGAGTGGCTCCGTAAGAAGCATCTCAAGGTCCTGGAGTGGCCTCGCCAGTCTCCAGACCTGAACCCAAAAGAAAATCTTTGGAAGGAGCTGAAAGTCTGTGTTTCCCAGCGACAGCCCCGAAACCTGAAGGATCTGGAGAAGATCTGTATGGAGGAGTGGGCCAAAATCCCTGCTGCAATCTGTGCAAACCTGGTTAAAAACTACAGGAAACGTCTGATCTCTGTAATTGCAAACAAAGGTTTCTGTACCAAATATTAAGTTCTGTTTTTCTGATGTATCAAATACTTATTTCATGGAATAAAATGCAAATTAATTATTTAAATATACCATCGGAGATGGGGAATCCCCGCCATTGAATGAAAAAGGTCATACATATTACAGATAATGAGGGAGGTGAATTAGAAGCATGACACCATTTGGTCATCATCTCGAAAAAGTTCCGCAGGGGTGAGGAACGTTGTCACCAAAAATAATTGAAATCAGATAAGTGGTTTTCCATTTATTACAAAAAACATTTTTTTCAAGATGGCTGCCCCAGTCGGCCATCTTTGATCCGGCCACGCCCAAAATCAATAGGGTTCTTCCTTTTCAGGTGGTACATGTGTGACTCAAATTTCAAATTGATATGGCGAAAAAACATTTTTTTCAAGATGGCCGCCCCAGTCGGCCATCTTGGATCCGGCCACGCCCAAAATCAATAGGGTTTTTCCTTTTCATGTGGTACATGTGTGACCCAAATTTCAAATCGATATGGCGAACATTTTATGAGTTATCGCACTCACAGCTATAAATGTTGACGCCCGGATGGATGGACGGACGGACGACCTGGGTGACAACAATATCCCCCTTCCGCCACGCGGCGGGGGATAAAAATCATACAATGTGATTTTCTAGATTTTTGTTTTAGATTCCGTCTTTCACAGTTGAAGTGTACCTATGATAAAAATTGCAGACCTCTACGTGCTTTGTAAGTGGGAAAACCTGCAAAATCGGCAGTGTATAAAATACTTGTTCTCGCCACTGTATATACATATATACTAGACGACCCGTGAACCCGTTGGATTCCCGTTGTGACAGCGGTTGATGAAAAAAATCATTTCAAGAAAAAAAAAAAGATAGCTCCAGCGAACTATACCGCTGAGGTTGTTTGCATTGATCAAATTCTCCCGAAGAGTACTTGACTGAATTGGGAATTGATTTTTTAATAATTTTTTTCATTGCCCGATTTGAATGAAACTTGATACTGCACACCACAGGCAAATGGCGAGTAAGGTGGGCTGAAAATTTTTACGCTATCGTGTACAGTTTTGGCTGTATTTGGGGAACATACATACACACAGTACATATTTTCAAGATGAGAGTTTTCGTAATACATGTATATAGATATATCGAAGCATGTGGAGTGTGACGAGCACTCCGCCGATCCCCATTGGACACAGTTTCTGTGCGGATTATGCGGTTTTACCGTGTGAGACATAATCCGCAGCGATGCTCACCATAACAGTCAGGAGGTGTGTGTGTGTGTGTGTGTGTGTGTGTGTGTGTGTGTGTGTGTGTGTGTGTGTGTGTGTGTGTGTGTGTGTGTGTGTGTGTGTGTGTGTGTGTGTGTGTGTGTGTGTGTGTGTGTGTGTGTGTGTGTGTGTGTGTGTGTGTGTGTGTGTGTGCTTATCCCCTATAAGCATCGTACAATAATTAAAAGCACAGTGAAAAACTTCTCAAAACAATTTCAATGGACACAGTTCTTTTAGAACCTTAAAATATACTAGTGATGATAATACAAAATATAAATGGAATGCAGAAAGCCAATGGACACAGATGTTTTATAACTGTAAAAATGATAATTATTATAACACAAATTCTTGTTGTCTCCAAGCCTCAATAATGTTGAGAGACGACAAATACATGGAATTTATTGCATTCAACATGACATTATGATTGGATTCAGACATCTTGTACAAACAAAAGATTTTATAACAATGGGTTCATTTTGCATTAAACAAAATGGATTTGGCCAATTCATACCATACCTTGCAACGGCCATGACATCATCAGTGCCACAATTGTAAAGAGAAAATGACAGTGTATTACAGCCTCAATAGTTGCTCAATGCTCAGAAGCCTGTCATCCAACTCCCTTTTAAAACACAAATGTGCACAATATTTTTTTTATGTTCTATTTTCAGAATTTGGCCACTGGCAATGTCATCAGCCACAAAAGCAACCTTAAGAGGGATGATTGTCATCAACTCTTCTCCGGAATCTTGGTTAATTTTATCGCATAAGAAAAGGGAGAGAATCATTTGGAAAACTGCTGCTGTGCAACCATTTAAACAACATTAAGCTGACATAGTGCACGTAATCTCGGTGTAAGACAGTCCCTCACCAGTGGTGGCCCGCCTAAGAAGATTGTTCCTTGCTTTCGTACGATGATGCTTTCATCTGCCATGGCTGGTACATAGGCACCACCAGCTGTGCAAGAGCCCATCACCACGGCGATCTGAGCACAGTGTGAGTTACTTCTCTACAACAAATCATTCTGTAAACACACCGAGTGAGTCTGTACTTGAATTGAAAAAAATAATATATAGCAGAAAATGGTACTCAGGCAACAATGTGGTTATTGTTTATTTCTGATAAGTGTTTTTTTTGGAAAATATAGTTATATCAAACTCTAAGTATTTATGTATATGAAGTTATACATCACATTTACAGCTGGTCACAAGCTTTGCATGGCCCATATTTCAAGGTAAAAATGTTGACAAATGCTGTTTAAAAAGAGATTTAAATTGCCCAAAGCCTGAAACTTATTTATGCATTGACCTGAGCAATTCCGAGGGATGACATCGTGGCTTGGTTGAAGAAAATACGGCCAAAATGATCTCGGTCTGGAAAAACATCTGCCTGCCGTGGAAGGTTCGCCCCACCGGAGTCCACTTGGGATACAGCACAGGATCGACAACATTAATAAATTAGAGTGGTACAAACAGGCACAGCAATTATAATGAATAGTCCCAAGTGGGACAGACGCTCGTCTCCCGATGGAGGGCGGTCGTTGGTGCGGTGCATTAGGTGATAAAGTTTATTTTCAGTTTAATTTGATGGAAACTTATGGGCCCGTGGGGGCTGAAAGGTCTGATAACCTTTTTGTATTCACGCAAGGGGCTTTTGACAAAAGCAAGGCTCCATTCTAGATGCGTATTGTTTGTGGGCCGAAACAAGTGAATATTTATTGGATAGCATAGCCGAAACCTCAACAAACCAGTCAGAATTAACAAGAACCCAACAAGGATGTATCAATTCCAAATCCTTCGAGAACAGTCGCCAACAAAATGGGGGAAAAAATCAAACATTTGACAACAGAGAGCACAGTGTCAACGTGGTGTTTCGAATTTCGATCAAATGAACAAAATAGATTGCATTGCTCTAATCCAAATACAAGGCTGGACCTGGCAAAACGTGAAATCCACGAAAAAGCAAAAATAATCGTTACGCCTACAGATTGGAAATTAAGTTAATTCATTTTGCATCGCTCAACATTCCTGCAATACGAATCCGATTTCACACTTTCATCAGAATGTATTCCAATGAACAAAGAAAAAAAACAAGAAAAAAAATCCCGCATCGAGAAGCGATCGAACCCTGGTTGTTCGTGTGAAATTTAAACATTTTAACCACTTCGCCACAGGGCGAAGCAAAGAACCGACTGCTGTGATCATTAACTCGTAATAATTTTATGTGATATTCACATAATTACATTTTTAAGTTAATTACCTCACCACCTGGATGGCAAACAAAAAAAAGGGCTCCATTAATTTTTGCGCATCATGTCATGAATTATTATGCCGAATTTCAAAACGATACATTGAGCCGCCATGGAGGAGTAGGGAAAAAAAACGAAAAATGTTAATGGACCCACTAATATAGTTTTTAGAGCTTGTCGACTCCGTCGTCGTCGAGTTATAAAGTGCATCAAGACAAAAATCTAATATTAGTGGCAATCGGGAAGGCAAAGTTTGTTGCTAGAGAATACGGTAGTAATGTTTGCAATGAACCCAATGTTGTACTTTGGAAAATAAAAATAAAAAAAATTCAAAGGGCACAAAGACCACCAAGGTTGTTTTCTCAAATCGTGTTCAATTTAACAGAGTTCAAGGCATCCTGACAGTGGTCTAATGGATGTTGTCGTTTTCATTAGCACGGGATTGAGGGATCTTGCCGAATCGATCTCTGCACATCTTCACATTGATTGCTTTTAGGATACCTTAAAAAGTTTAACCCCCATCACCAGAGCAAAACAAACAATATTTGTGGCTTCAATTACAATAGAAATAGTAGCACATCTACAACATTTGTCTTTCCAATAATTCATTAATAGAAACACCATTATTAAAAATAAAAGAATTTGGTTGGATGTTGGAGCATCTTGTGAAGATTAATTCCAAGCTTAAAATGCAACACCAGGTTTGCAATTTTTACAACATTTCAGCACAATTTTAATGGAGAGAAATCAGCAAATGAATGAGCAGGAACAGCCAGAATGCCACAAATTAATTGTGTTTTGACGTCAATGCACTGGTGAAACAATTGATGATGTTCCACTATCACCTCCATCACATCGTTCATCGAGTGCCCCCTGCTGTATTCCATCACAACTTCAATCTATGCGATTAACAACCCAAATATGCTAAATGATGTGCGGGAATGCAGTTGGATTAATTTCCTTTTGTCGTATAATAAATCTGTCTTTATATCCTATTCCATATTTATTTGTCGGCAAAGGTACAAATTCTATTTGACTGCTTTTCATTGGATGGGCCCTTCAAGCCTCACAATAGTCTCAAATCATGGACTTTTTATTTTTACAGTATCTAAGGCTTGTAGTGGAGCTGCCGCACACACATCTCACACACATAGACATAAAGATAAACACACGAGACACAACACAGGACTGTTAGAGAAGAGAAACACAGCCACTGAGCTTGGGGGAAGTGTCATCACCTCCTGGGGTACTCTGGGTACCAGCAATGCCACAACAATGGCATCACTTTTCTCACCGCACTCAGAGGGCATTACCGAAGGAGGAATGTCCTACTCCCCATGGATGCCACTCTATGGGGGTTGTCCATCCTCTTTTCCTTTTAAATTCTGAATGTCAAGCAAGGAAGCAGCAAAGAACATTTTAGTATGACTCGGCCAGGGTTTGAACCGCTGACCTCCCAGATTCGGAGCGGACGCTCTCACCATTACACCATCGATTCTCGTTTAAAAATAAAAATAAAACACATTACAAAAACTCTAACCAAAACTCTTACACTTTGTCTTCAAAAAAACATTTCAGAAGGATTATTTGGGATGTCAAACTGATTACATAATCAACATTCTGTGTTCAACCTCCCACTATCACATACACCGACCACCCTGTCCCCCAAACCACCCCATTCTCAAACTCATCCAAAGGAAAAAATAAAGATAAGAAGACCCAAAAGCTTGCATGTCAGCCCAATAAACTACAGGTAAGAAGCTTGCACACCTAAATAAACACATGGCAAGCGGTTTTGCTGAGCAATCTCTTGTGCCCGTAGGTGTTTCTTCACTGTGATAGGAAAGTACGTCCCACCCTTCACTGTTGCATCATTGGCCACAATCAAGCATTCCACTCTGCAAAAACAAAGAGCACATGACTTTAAAGAAAATGAGCAAATGACTTCATGCATGGCAGGCACTTGGTATATCAAGCGGTCTTCAAAACGCTAAATGTGTAACCTGCATGCCTAAGAATTAAAAAAAAAAAAATTGGGTTCTCCGGTTCTGGGTTTGGAGCGTTGGCAGGTCTCCTTCAGGGCTCTCTGCTGTCAATCTCAAAGTTAAGTTTCGATCGTTATCTGTCCCGTTTCAACTGTTTATTTTCTTACCTGCATGTTACTGTGTGTTCCTAGTTCGGTTTTGTTTCAAAAATCGTGCTATTTTGTGAGTTTTCATCGACCTTGTCTTTCCGAGTGCTTGAAGCCTACCCATCGTGCCCCTCGGTGTACGATAGTGTTTATTTGTATTTTCTCCCCATTACCTGCAATTTTCTATCTTCCCCACTTTCCTAACGTCCCCCATCACTCCCAACTAAGCACTCAATTTCTTGTCTTAAATCAAAAAATAATAATAATAATAATAATAAACTACCTTTCTCCTTGCACACTCACAAGTCTCGATTCTTCTTCTTCTTCTTCAACTGCTCTTCTTCTTCCTCCTGCCGGCACACCATCTTTATTCTACTGAGCTGACCCTCTCTCGGCATTATCTTCACGATTTCTTCCGATCGACAACCTTCCATTCCCGAATCTTACCAGTTCTTCAAAAATACATCAAAAAATAATAATCTTCCTTGTATCCTTTCAATCTCTACACCTCCTGTAACCATGTCTGTCTGTCTGTCTGTCTGTCTGTCTCTCTCTCTCTTACTTTTCATCGACCCAGCAGCTTCACACTGCGTTTACCGTCCAAATTCACCACACACTTCCACGATTTTACTTCAACCTTCCCTTTTCCAAATGTTACGCAATCCTTATTTAAAATAAATAATTTCACTTTTGACGATACACCTCCCAGAGCCAAGTGCTTCTCCCATAACCACGTCATCTGTTTAGACCCCCTGCGTTTACCGATCCAATTTCACCATTCACCTCACGATTTTTTCCACAACACTTCCATGACATCTGATGAAAACCCTCTCAAACTAGAGGGGGAGCACTCGGGAGAGTGCAAAACCTCCGCCGCCAATACTGCTGGGTCGCTCAAGTGAACCTTATATCCTATTCATTAAATATGATGTGAACAGTGCAGACAGAGTTATAGTTCTTTTCTCCATTTTTTTTTGGGGGGGGGGGGTTGGAAATCACTTAAAACATGTAGAAATGCAAAAAAAAAAGAAATCGAAATTTTGTTGAAAAAAAAGTTGCAAAAATTGTTTTTTTCTCGAACAATTTTTTTTTGGGGGGGGGGGTTGGAAATCACTTAAAACATGTAGAAATGCGTAAAATAATTTTTCTCCAACTTTTTTTGGGGGGGGTTGGAAATCACTTGAAACGTAGAAATGCAAAAAAAAAAATTTTCTCCAACAATTTTTTTTTGGGGGGGGGAACCAAGTCCAAAATCTATTGGCATGATCCTTGAACCAAACCTAACCCCCACCCCCCCCAACAAGTTTCGTCGAAATCTGTCGAGGAGTTTTTCCGTAATAATGTTCACAAACAAACAAACAAACAAGCAGTCATAGACTGGAACTTACGAAATCGTCAACTTGACCTCTGACCTTGTCTAATAAAAGCTGTCTCTTGAGAAGGTAGCGACACAAACCAGAAGTTTCTACGATGATTCTGTATCAAACCATCAAAAATCATAACGTGTTCAGTTGTTCCCCCTCTCGTGTTCAGTTGTCTTACCCTTCCTCCCGCCCTTGGTTTACTGAAGCTTGTGGCGAGGCAGTTGTCCTGAAACAACTTGCCTTTGCCTCATGGAAAGCAAACCCAACTGAGGGCAATCTCAGTTCTTTCCACAAAGCTCAGAACAAGTGTGTATCTACCCTCAGGAGAGCCAGAAAACAACATCTTTCTCATCTCAAGTCTGAACTCTCAAACCTCTCTCCCTCCTCAAAATCCTGGTGGCGTTTAATCAAATCTGTTTCTGGTGTATGTTCCCCCTCCATCCCCTCCCTTACCTCAAATGGCCGCACTGCTGATTCCACACGTGATAAAGCTGAATGTCTAAACTCGGTGTTTGCAGCTAAATCTTGTGTCCCAAACCCATCACTATCTCTACCCACTTTACCCAGTCGCACCCAACTGTCCCTGGACTCTGTATCCTTTTCTCCTGACAAGGTGGAGAGCTTGCTTTCAAACCTCGAGTCAGATTCTGCAACCGGTCCAGACGGCATCAGCCCACGTGTCCTCAAAGCCTGCTCTTCTGCTCTTGCTCACCCTCTCTCTGTTCTATTCACCCTCTCATTTTCCCAAGGTCATCTGCCATCTACTTGGAAATCTGCTAACATCACTGCCCTGCATAAAAAAGGTGCAAAAACAGATCCCTGTAACTACAGACCAATCAGCCTTCTCCCAATCATCAGCAAGGTTATGGAATCCATCATCGCTTCAGACATGAAATCCTTCCTCTTCTCCAATGGCTTGATTTCCAATCATCAATTTGGTTTCAGACCAGGTCACTCTACCCTGGATATGCTGCTACTGCTCTCCCATCAATGGATGGAGGTCCTCAATGCCAGACAGGAAATCCGAGCCGTATCCCTGGACATATCACGTGCTTTTGACACAGTCTGGCACCCTGCACTACTCACCAAACTCTCTTCCCATGGTATTCAAGGCCATCTCCACTCATGGCTCGCAGACTTCCTCTCCTGTCGCAGTCAACGTGTGGCCCTAAATGGAGTTCTTTCATCCCCTCTTCCTGTGCAGGCTGGAGTTCCTCAAGGTAGCGTTCTGGGCCCTGTTCTTTTTCTGGTTTTCATCAATGATCTCTCGGACTCTCTGGAAAATCCTCTATTTCTCTTTGCCGATGACTCCACCCTCTGCCGTACCATCTGTCATCCCTCAGACCGGCAAGCAGCAGCTTCTTCGCTCACTGCAGATCTGGATAAAATCACAAACTGGTCCAACACGTGGAACATGTCTTTCAATCCACACAAATCTCACACTCTCACTATGTCTCTTCGAAAGGACCGTTTAGAAAACCCCCCCATCCACTTTCTCAACAATCCTCTGGAAGAAGTCTTTTCTTTCAAGCTTCTGGGTCTCACTATCTGCCATGACCTTTCCTGGGAAAGTCACATTTCCAACCTCGCCTCAAAAGCCAGTCACCGACTGGGAATCCTCCGTCGTGCAAAGTCCTTCCTCGGCCCTCTTGAGCTCCTGACTACTTACAAAGCTTTTGTCCGTAGCCTGATGGAGTACTGCTCTCCCCTCTGGGCTGGTGCTCCTGCCTCCCACCTTTCTCGGCTTCACGCTGTCGAAACCAGGGCTTTTAAGATCATTGGCATCTCCCGCAATGAAGCTGAGTCTTTGGGCCTCTCACTCAATCACCGCAGGTTGGTCGGTGGTCTTTCTGTCTTCTACCGACTCTCTCCAGCCTTGCCCCCCTGCTCTCTCTGCGATTTGTCCCAACCACATTTCCACAGGGCGCTCAAGGTCCGCCAACAACCCCCTTCTGGTAAAACTACCAAAATCACGAATCACTGCTCATCTTCACTCTTTCATTCCTCTTTTTTCCCGCCTTTGGAATAAACTTCCTCACTCTATTCTTTCCCATTCTTCCCTCCAGGCTTTCAAAACAGCTGTTCACCACCACCTCTTATCTTCCCCATCCAAATCCTCGATCTTTTCTACCCCCGATAATCCACCCAAGCCCACTTCCTTCAATTCTCCTGCTTTCCTTCCTGAAAGTCCCTGTAATGTCCATCTTCTCTTCGCCATGTTCCCCATCCCATCCCCATCCCTCTCCCTTCCACAGTTCACCTAATGTGTCTGTTCCCCACTGTTTTGTCCCTTCCACTCCCGCCCCTCTTGTCTCATGCCTCCTTGCTGTGAGTTGTGTGTTAGCTCTCATACGAGCCTCGACCAAGGTATACAAAAAAAAAAAAAAAAAAAAAAAAAACGTCAACTTGACCTCTGACCTTGTCTAATAAAAGCTGTCTCTTGAGAAGGTAGCGACACAAACCAGAAGTTTCTACGATGATTCTGTATCAAACCATCAAAAATCATAACGTCGACTGAAGCAAATATCTCCATTTCTCCACGCAATTATATTATACCTTAACGTAACCCAACGACGCATCTGCTCGAGCACACTGCATCATGGGACGACCCGTGACGCGTCGAGTGAAATATTTTTATACAAGTTAAAACGTCTCCAAAACATCCGATTTTTACCAGAATTTCTACAACCGAGTTTTAAGCGTCCTAAGCGATCGCAAAAACCGAAGACAAAATTAAAATCGAAGTTAAAATGGAGTCGTAACGTCGAGCGAAGCAAAAATACTCCATTTCTCCACGTGAATTTATGGAATGATGTTTGACCTCACTGTGACCTTGACCTTTGACAGATTTTGACCAAAATCTAATCAGCACTAGCCATCACCCTCCTGAATCACGTGGTGCAATTTGACATTGGTAGCTTCTTCCGTTCTCGAGTTATCGTGCCTCCAAACAAACTAACAAACTAACAAACAAACAAAC
The DNA here is from genome assembly GCF_056783735.1 of Eptatretus burgeri. NCBI lineage: Eukaryota > Metazoa > Chordata > Myxini > Myxiniformes > Myxinidae > Eptatretus > Eptatretus burgeri. Next base: position 80,981,641 of record NC_140972.1, on the reverse strand, counting down.
AAACAAACAGAAACGGAAGGCATCAATATACTTACGAAATCTTTAGATTTCGTAAGTAACAAACAGAAAGGGGTAACAAACAACAAGGGGTAACAAATAAGCGTAAGTAACAAACAAATCAGAAACAAAACTGACTCAATCCGAAGATGGCGGAGGTTAATAATTAATAAAAACGATCTCTTATAATGCTTCATCTTCGTCTTTCACACATGTGGTACTCTTTAGTGAATCATAATGCACTACTCTTATACTATTTAAACAGACTGCTCACAATTCGACCGTTCCTTCATACCTTGCCTAAAAAATCCCACTGTTACAGCGTTTTTTCTGTCCATTCTCTGAATTCGCCTTTATTGCATCCATCAAGAAATGTGTTGAATCGCATCTCTGACCTAAAACTTTTAAAAACCCAAGTTTGGAATAAATGTTCGCTTTCCATCAACCATTCTTTCTTTCGAATTTCAGTGCCAACTCACTCTCAAAGCAACCATCACACACTTCTCCCTCCAAGCCTCCCTCTCACCTCTATCAAAAACTCCCCCCTCACCTTTCTCCCACCATTCATCCCCCTCACTCATCCTTCTCAAAGTTGCCCCCCCTCTCATCCGCAAAGCTGCCTCCGTCCACTGCCCTCTCACCTCCATCTCTTCACTCCTCCTCAAATCCTCAACTGCCGTCTTCCCCCTCTCTTGTTCCCCCTACCATTCATCCCCCTCACTCATCCTTCTCAAAGCTGCCCCCCTCTCATCCACAAAGCTGCCTCCGTCCACTGCCCTCTCACCTCCATCTCTTCACTCCACCTCCACAAATCCTCAACTGCCGTCTTCCCCCTCTCTTGTTCCCCCTCTCCCCCAGCACCACAGAGCCTTTTCTCCTCTTCATCCGGTCCCCTCCCGAGCTATTCTGTAATCCCCACACTCTTTCAACAACCCTCCTTACCCCCCTCATCCCTTGTCCTACCCTCCCCCTCCCCTCCCACCCCCTGCACCCAAGGCCTCCTCCCCTCCCTCTTCATTAACAGTGTGGACCTCAAATATCCGGGGCCTTCGCTCAAACCTTTCAGACCTTTCCATACAGGTTGCCACTGACAAACCAGATATAATCTGCCTAACAGAAACTTTCCTCCCCCAAGACGTGTCTGACTCCCAAGTATCTCTCCCTGGTTACTCCGTCCTCCGGTATGACAGACCTGAGCCTCATCCTGGTGGAGGAGGTGCTCTCTTCATCAAAGACTCTATTCCTCACTCTCCATGCACTGCCCTCACTCCCCAACACCCCCAGGAATACCTCTGGCTACGGCTTTCCCTCCACTCCCACCTCATGTTTATATGTGTACTGTACCGCCGACCAAACAGTGATGACTCAATCTAGACCTCAGTATCCGAAAACATAGACCATCTTTTATCTACTCATCCAAACTCTCTCTTCCTCATATGTGGTGACTTCAATTGTCATCATGCCAGTTGGCTCGGTGTGGGTACCTCTCTCACCTGCCATGGCACTTCAGCAAAAGCTTTCTGCGCCTCAATGGGACTGACTCAATCCGTCATCTTCCCGATCCGGATCTCAACCAATGGTACTCCATCTCTTCTGGATCTGATTTTGACAAGTTTCCCTGACAATATCTGCTGCTCTTCCTCAGCTCCAATCGGTTCTTCTGACCACGTTCTTGTCAAAGTGGACATCACTGGCTATTATCAGAGAACCACCTCACCGCCGTCGAGTCTGGCATTTCACTCAAGCCGACTGGCAGGGTCTCCAAGCAGCCATCAAACTTATAGACTGGTCTCTTATCGCTACTTTCTGCAACATCAACTCATCCTGGGAATTCTTTCAAAGAAACTTGCTCTCCCTCATGCACAGATTTATCCCCTCTCGTATTCAGTTGTCCTACCCTTCCTCCCGCCCTTGGTTCACTGAAGCTTGTGGCGAGGCAGTTGTCCTGAAACAACTTGCCTTTGCCTCATGGAAAGCAAACCCAACTGAGGGCAATCTCAGTTCCTTCCATAAAGCTCGGAACAAGTGTGTAAATACCCTCAGGAGAGCCAGAAAACAACATCTTTCTCATCTCAAGTCTGAACTCTCAAACCTCTCTCCCTCCTCAAAATCCTGGTGGCATCTAATCAAATCTGTTTCTGGTGTACGTTCCCCCTCCATCCCCTCCCTTACCTCAAACGGCCGCACTGCTGTTACCGCACGTGAAAAGGCTGAATGCCTAAACTCGGTGTTTTCAGCTAAATCTTGTGTCCAAAACCCATCGCTTTCTCTATCCACCTTACCCAGTCACACCCAACTGTTCCTGGACTCTGTGTCCTTTTGTCCTGACAAGGTGGAGAGCTTGCTGTCAAACCTCGACTCAGATTCTGCAACCGTTCAGACGGCATCAGCTCACGTGTCCTCAAAGCCTGCTCTTCTGCTCTTGCTCACCCTCTCTCTGTTCTATTCACCCTCTCATTTGCTCAAGGTCATCTGCCATCTGCTTGGAAATCAGCAAACATTACTGCCCTGCATAAAAAGGTGCAAAAACAGATCCCTGTAACTACAGACCAATCAGCCTTCTCCCAATCATCAGAAAGGTTATGGAATCCATCATCGCTTCAGACATTAAATCCTTCCGCTTCTCCAATGGCCTGATTTCTGATCATCAATTTGGTTTCAGACCAGGTCACTCTACCCTGCATATGTTGCTTCTGCTCTCCCAACAATGGATGGAGGTCCTCAATGCCAGACAGGAAATCCGAGCCGTATCCCTGGACATATCACATGCTTTTGACATGGTTTGGCACCCTGCCCTGCTCACCAAACTCTCTTCCTATGGTATCCAAGGCCATCTCCACTCATGGCTCGCAGACTTCCTCTCCTGTCGCCGTCAACGTGTGGCCCTAAATGGAATTCTTTCATCCCCTCTACCTGTCCAGGCTGGAGTTCCTCAAGGTAGCGTTCTGGGCCCTGTTCTTTTTCTGGTTTTCATCAATGATCTCTCCGACTCTTTGGAAAATCCTCTATATCTCTTTGCTAATGACTCCACCCTCTGCCTTACCATCGCTCATCCCTCAGACCGGCAAGCAGCAGCTTCTTCGCTCACTGCAGATCTGGATAAAATCACAAACTGGTCCACACGTGGAACATGTCTTTCAATCCGGACAAATCTCACACTCACTATGTCTCTCTGAAAGGACCGTTTAGAAATCTCCCCACCCCCCCGCATCCACTTTCTCGACAATCCTCTGTAAGAAGTCCTTTCTTTCAAGCTTCTGGGTCTCACTATCTGCCATGACCTTTCCTGGGAAAGCCACATTTCAAACCTCTCCTCCAAAGCCAGTCGCCGACTGGGAATCCTACATCGTGCAAAGTCCTTCCTTGGCCCTCTTGAGCTCCTGACCAGTTACAAAGCTTTCGTCCGCAGCCTGATGGAGTGCTGCTCTCCCCTCTGGGCTGGTGCTCCTGCCTCCCACGTTTCTCAGCTTCACGCTGTGGAAACCAAGGTATTTCGGATCATTGGCATCTCCCGCAATGAGGCTGAGTCTTTTGGCCTCTCACTCTCTCACCGCAGGCTGGTCAGTGGTCTTTCTGTCTTCTACCATCTCCTCTCCAGCCTCGCCCCCTGCTCTCTCTGCGATTTGTCCCCACCACATTTCCGCAGGGCGCTCAAGGTCCGCCAACAACCCCCTTCTGGTAAAACTCCCAAAATCACGAATCACTGCTCACCTTCACTCTTTCATTCCTCATTTGTCCTGCCTTTGGAAGAGACTCCCTCACTCTATTCAATCCCATTCTGGACATGTGTAGCGTGCAAAAATGCAAGTTATCTCCACAACTGATTGTAATCCCCTCTGCTACCACCATCGGGTGGCGTTACATGATAAACATTTACAAAGAGAATTTTTGTCGACCTTCCCTCCTGAACCCCCGTGACTACAGATGAAACCAAATAGCCCATGTTCACCACGAGGTCAAACTTGGTCCATGTGCTAAAGTTGGTAGCAATTGGCCCAGTAGTTTTGGTGTGTTTGGTGTTACACATGGACCAACACACACACACACACACACACACACACACACACACACACACACACACACACACACACACACACACACACACACACACACACACACACACACACACACACAATGACGTTTATTTATGAGATTATAAAGCACCTGTTCTGGAAACAGCAAGAACAGACAACTGGTGGATGGCAATAATTAACAAATGCTAAATGAGAGGAGCTGTAAGAAGCAGATTGAAAGACAAAATTGAAACTTTCGTTAGAGCACATCATAACAGAAATGCAAAGAACAGAAAAGAATGGACTGTGTTGAGGGAGGCTTTCATTCTGAAGTGGACTGAAATAAGCTGGTCAAGTCCAATCAAATCGTCATTATTTTAGAAGTACAACAACATTTAAATACAGGTATAAAAATTGTGGTTTCTTGCACTCTTTGCTGATAAAACAAAACTTTGTCGACATTACCACTCAAATAATGTGGTGCTCCATTCAGCGCAGAGGATAGCCCGATTCAAGAACAGCGATGAAAAGCCACTCACTGAGCGGTCTGTTACAACTTCTGTTTAATTATGATGGAGTTTGTTCACCATATTAGTTAACCTCCTGACTTCTGACTCGATATTCTTTTTTTCACAATGGTATACAACTGCAACTTTTATCCTCAAATGAAACAACAATTTTCGTGAAAATATCCTTTTGGCAAAATTCATCCACTGCATAGAGCTTACGTTGAACTCACAGCAACTTATGGAAAAGTCGATCACAACAACACCTCCTCTTCATAAACAAGGACAAATGTGTCCAAGAGCCGCATCATAAAGGTTTTGTCTTCACCAGAAGAACAAGAACAAGAACAAGAAGATGAACAATGTGGAGCTCTCTTAGAGCCAGTGTTCGCAACGCGATGCGGCTAAAAAGACTGACTGCAAAACTACAAGTGAAAATTTAAGTGTGAAATACAACGATAATGGGGTATTTTGGAAATGACGTAACCTGCCCCAGAATTATTGGCACGCATACGTGGAAAACTCTAGAATTTGTGATCTTCGGGGAATTTGAACTGCTATTGTGCATGCGTGGCAGGGTCTGTTTCCTAAAATGGTTCAGAAAGCTTATAGAAGAAGCTGAAAACACTTGGAAAAAGTACCTGAGAGAAGACTGGGGAGTGCCTCTGCACAAGAAAAGAATTGGAGAACAACACCATATCTGGTTTGAATGCTTCTGAATACCCATGGGCGGGTCATTTCTGAGGCTTGTGAATGCATAAGGTAAGTTTAAAATCAACTTTATAAAGTACTAGACAACCCGTGAACCCATTTGGGTTCCCATTGTGACAGCGGTTGATAAAAAAAAAATCAATTCAAAAAAAATTAAAAAGCATATATACAGCACACACGGATGTGGTACATCTGGGTAGATTTGGATCTGAACAGACTCTCCGTGGGTGTGTGGACATGCCGTGCCTGTTACGGGTGCCGTGGTGGCAAAGTTTCATCCCGTATCCTATGGAGGTTCTATCAGGTTTTCCTTTGTCCTCGTGCCTGTTTCTAAAGCATTTAGTTTTCGGATGTGCTTTACAAAGGTTATATGTTTCTCTTTGTGAGTCTCAAAGCAAATTATATTTGATAACGCCCGATTTCTGAGCTGTTTGCTGTATTAGTGTATTTTCTAAATTACTGAGCCAAAGTTTTTTCCACCCGTCCCACGCAGCTCTTTATAAAGATTAATGTTTGTGAACATATCCCTGAAATGTCTCGATAAATGTAACGTTTTTCGGTGAAAGCTACTCAAGGTTTCTGGGTTGTATACAGTACGTATTGTAGTCGGTAATCACACCGACTCCAACCTGCCGATTCCAGAAAAATTGCCGATATCGGCTAAGCAAGTGTGTGTGTGTGTGCATGTGCGTGTGCGTGTGCGTGTGCGTGTGCGTGTGCGTGTGCGTGTGCGTGTGCGTGTGCGTGTGCGTGTCATTGCTATATTTTGAAGCTATATTTTTCAGAACAGACCCGGATATTCGTCCAATGCCAGTGATGATTCCCCCTGCTGGCACTTCTTCATTCTCGTACATATGGAAAGCAGCGAGCTGTGACAGCTCCAGAAACGGTGACCTGCCAGAGAGATGAGGCCACTTATTAAACACCATGAAACAAATGACTGTCATTCAATATACACAACCATCATCATCTATTCAGAAAAAAACAAAAAAAATGCAACTGATGGACAATAAGGAAGCTAATATGAACCAATTTTATGTTATTCAAAATGACACGCATTATCTTTAAAAATACGGAAAAAGTCCTTCATTTTCGGAAATTTATTTGAAACAGGTTTTACAACATTGCTGACACTGAAGCCACATGTGTGGTGTAAAGATGGCGTGAAGATGACAAAACTCTGAGACATACTGCATATATATATATATATATATATATATATATATATATATATATATATATATATATATATATATATATATATATATATATATATTGTTACGGGTACCGAGTGTATTATGAGGGGGTTAATCCGTTTGTCCTCAGAAGAGCCGGACCTGGGGCCACCGCTCACAATTAACTTCGTGATACGGTGGGTTGCTTTAGAACCACGAACGCCACTCAGTTAAGTATGAGTTCCAGTGTCCACCGTCTAATTCTACCATTTAACTGGAGGTCATGTGGCTTCCTGAACGGGGAGCACACCCTCAGTAAAGCACCAATCTTATCTTGATTAGATCTTAATCAGGGCGGCTGAGCGTTTAACTGCTGGTGTGTGCTGACTATTACAGGTCAATTTGTGTGGTAATTACCTCCCAGTCTATCTCGGTTCGGACAATGCTGGATCAATGGAAGGAAAGGACAAGCACAGACAGGTTGGAACATCAACATGGAATTTATTAACAAGGAAAATAAATAAATAAAAAGAACTTTTTATTTCCTTGTGGTGAAAAAAAGTAAATTCAAATCAATCAAAATAATTGTAAGCCAATAAAGAATTAATCAGGCCAAATCAATCAAAATAATCACAAGCAAATAAAGAATTAATCAGGCATTGATAGAAAAAGAGGCAAAGAGCAGATGCTTATCACTATGCCTCACTTAACAATTAATCACGAGACAAGGGTACCCAGCAGATCATTCAGGGGGGAAGAGAAATCCAGTCTCCCTCAACAAGTAGAAGTCATCGTACGTCAAATAAAATGTCCCGAAATGTGTGAGCATGCCTTCTCCGTTTGCCAGTGCTATCGCCAACTGACTCACTGAAAAAAATCAGTCCTCACGTCCTTTTTATAGGCTGCCAGTTTGGGTGGAGCCTCAAGCAGACTTCAGCCAAATCCACCTTACCTATTGGCGCATCGTTGCACGTGACAAACTGCCCATCTCGCAATCATTCCTGGCCTACGATGCCATGTTTGTGGTGCTGGACGAAAGTCAGAAAGCAGCCATTTGCCAGAATTACCAAGTGAAAAAGTGAAGCACTCATCAAACGTCAACAACAAATACCATCTCAATGTTCAGCCTGATACGAAAAAGAGCCAGTTAGCGTCCATAAAGCTGCTAAACGGAGTGTCAAACATCGGTGAAGGAGGTTGGTGTCAACGTCGATGGAAAGGGGTGGGTGTCAACGTCGATGGAAAGAGGTTAGACGAGCCTCCGTTGGACTAACGGCTATCTCACGTGCATGAATGTCTGTCATAAAGAGAAAAAGGCCATCCCCTAAGAAAGGGAACCTATTCTTTATCCTTCTCAACACATCAAAGTTAGAATCCCACAAGACAAGGGGATGGGTCTATCCTGGATATGCATTTTGGGAAATAACTGTCTGAGGACCTAAATATTTGTATGCATTCGTTGGATCTGATTCCGAAATCCGTAACACTGTGTGTGTGTGTGTGTGTGTGTGTGTGTGTGTGTGTGTGTGTGTGTGTGTGTGTGTGTGTGTGTGTGTGTGTGTGTGTGTGTGTGTGTGTGTGTGTGTATATATTTTTTTTTTTTGACACCTCCCACACTCCTCTCGTCGAAGAAGCTGCATAAAGCAACACAAGGGAAGCGCTTTTCTGTTTCAAACCCTTCCCACAGTTCCTCCACAACTATAAAGACATTCACACACAGTACAAACATGAAAATCCCAATGCTACACACGCTCAGCGACCGGACCGGTTTCATCACTTATTGGTAAATCATCAGTGACAGCACAGACAGCAATGCTTACCAACGAGGCTCCCAAGCATGTACCACGTGCAAAATCCAAAAAACAAATTTGACCTCAAAAATAGTTGGCTGGGTGAATTAAATGAATAAATATGCAACTCTTCTTCAAATTTCAAGTCAATCGGATGAAAATTGACCATTTTAGAAATTCAGCCTATGTTGATCTTTTGCCGATTGACTTCAAAAATAATTGGTGGTTGAATTCAGTGACATGATCTGCAAATCCTCTTCAAATTTCAAGTTAATGGGATGAAAATTGAGAATTTTAGAAATATCCTTGTTGTTGACCTTGAGCCTAAGTTGACCTTTTGGTCCATGATGACCTCAAAAATAATTGGCTGGTTAAATTTAGTGACCTGAAATATATATCCTCTTCAAATTTGAAGTGAATCGGATGAAAATTGAGGATTTTAGAAATACCGCCTGAGTTGTTGAACTTGGGACTATGTTGACCTTCTGACCTTTTGACCTCAAAAACAATGGGCTTCTTCCATATGAGAAACTCTACCATGTAGTGAAGTTTCGTGAAGATCGGTTTAAAATTGTGACCTGTAGGCGATAAACAGACAAACAAACAAACAGACAAGCCGATATGCGGCGATGGGTCGCCGAGCATGGAAACTAAGATATAGAACAAAATGGATGTCATCTATGTCAGAGGCAAAAGACAAATGTTAAAATGGATGTCAAAGGGCGGAGGAGCTCCTTGTGAGCCAACGGCCATCCATATATAGTGCCCAACTGTGTCTGCAGACGACCTCCTGCAGTTGGGTTACTTTTTTATTAGGAGGTTGGTGGCAGGATTTGCACTCCGGCCACCGTAAAACCCTTCATTCCGCAAAACACAAAAACGCAAAAAAAATCTGAAAACCCACTCCGTGGGAGTACCCTCCTGTGCAGCTTCCCTTCGCAGGGCAGCTCACCGGATTACGGGATTGGGGCAAAGCCTTCGGGACCCCCAATCTTTGATGATAGGAGGGAAACCACGGGGTAACATCCCTGGGTCAGATTGTGGGAGAGTGTGTCGGAGTGGTGCTGAGGTGTCGTCCACCAGACAGCGGTCTCCTTGGGTTAACCTGAGGCGGTCCTTTCGGGTGAGTGCCTGGAATGTCCTATACCTAAGAGAGGATGATCACCTGTCTCTGTTATCATCTGAGCTCAAGCGTTTGGACATCGGGATTGCAGCTCTCTCTGAGGTTCGGAGACCGGATTGCGGCGAGATAATGGTGGGTGGTTACACCTACTATTGGTCTGGTCACTCTGATGGTTACGATACCCAAGGAGTTGTTGCAGCTGTGTCCAATAAGCTGACCCCCGGTCAACGAGCGTATTTTGAGATTAAGGATTCGTCACTCCTTAGGTGTCATTTCCCTGGTCTCTGTTTTTGCTGCGACTGAGGCGAGTGATCTCACCGTAAAGGACGTATTCTACGCCACGCTCGAGTCTGTGGTTGATCAGTGCCCCAGATGAGATACACTTCTTGTCTTGGGGGATTTCAATGCATCGACTGGAACTGATAGGGATGGTTATGAGGTGTGTGTTGGTCCCCATGGGTCAGGAACTATGAACCAGAATAGCACTAAGTTCCTTGACTTTGCAAGAAGTCATGGACTTAGGGTGGATGGTTCATGGTTTCAGCGCCCACAAGCTCATCGCTGGACTTGGTATTCCAACGCTGGCGGTGCGGCAAAGGAGATTGACCATGTCCTCATTGACGGTCGTTGGAGGATGATCCAGAACTGCAGGGTCTACCAGAGTGCTCAGTTCCTCAATACTGACCACAGGCTTGTTGTAGCAACTCTAAAGCTGCACCTTAAATCTTGGAGAATGATACCATCCCAGCCAAGGCTGCATGTTGGCAAGCTCAGGGATGAGAGAGCAGCTGAGGAGTTTGCGAACAGGCTGAGTGGACACTTGGGGGATCTGGGTGCTTTGGGGGGTCCTGAAGAGTTGTTGAGTGCCTTCAAGACCACCGTCCTTGATGTTGCCGGTGGATGTCTTGGAACTCACCGCAGGGCAAAGAAGAATTTTGTCTCTCAAGGGACACTGGATACCATTGACCAGAGTGGCAGGGCCAGGCTGAATGGCAGAGCTGAGCTGTTGAGGGAGCTGAGGCGTAAAACTGTATGTGCACTGAGGGTGGACAAGGAGGCCTATGTGCGAGGAATCTGTGAGGGGGTAGAGCATCACCTGTGGACAGGTGATTCTCGTCCCGCTTACAGGGGAATTCGCGCATTGCGTTCATCCAAGCCCATCCCTCGGAGCACTGCAGTTAGAGCAGAGAGTGGTAGGCTCTTGACAGAGGAGTCTGAAGTGAAGGCCCGCTGGGCCGGTTACTTTGAGCGGTTGTACCAGGCTGATCCCCCAGCTGTCGAGTTGGACGTCAAGGGTGTTACAATCCATGTTGCTGACCCTCAAATCAACTCTGGTCCACCTTCGCTTGTGGAAACACGGGCTGCGGTGAACCAGTTGAAACGGGGCAAAGCTCCAGGGATCTGTGCCATCCATGCTGAACTTCTCAAGGCTGGTGGAGATGCTACACTCGTGTCGTTGCATGCAGTTTTGTGCTCTGCCTGGAACGCAGGCATCATCCCAACTGACTGGAAGAGGGGCCTTGTTGTTCCTCTCTGGAAAGGGAAGGGTGATCGCCAAGACTGCAACAACTACCGAGGGGTGACGCTGCTCTCAGTGCCGGGCAAGGTCTTTGCTCAGATAATTCTTGATAGGGTTCGCCACCATCTGCTTGAGCACCAGCGTCCAGAGCAGTCAGGCTTTACACCAAAGAGGTCAACGATTGACCGTATCCTTGCTCTTCGTGTCCTCACTGAACGCAGATGAGAGTTTCGGCATGGGCTGCTTGCAGCCTATGTTGATCTCTGTAAAGCGTTCGATTCAGTGAATCGGGATGTCCTCTGGAGGATTCTTGGTCTTCGTGGGGTGCCACCAAAACTGATTCTGATGTCTGAACTCTACTCTGGTACTGAGAGTGCTGTGAAATGTGGTGGTACCATCTCAGACTTATTTCCAGTTGTTAATGGAGTTCGTCAGGGGTGTGTACTGGCCCCCACACTTTTCAGCACTTGTATGGACTGGATTTTAGGGAGGATGTCGGAGAGATCAAGCTGCGGTGCATCGTTTGGGAATGTCAAGATCTCTGACCTTGATTTTGCAGATGATGCAGTCATCTTTGCGGAGACTTTAGATATCCTTTTGGGGGCCCTCGAGGTGCTGAATGAGGAGTCGGAGCCGCTGGGATTACAGGTTTCTTGGGTCAAAACTAAGATCCAGGCTTTCCGTGACATCTTGGATGCTGCTGTCCTGTCTGTGCCTGTTTGTGGTGAGGATGTTGAGGTCGTGGAGAGATTCACTGACCTTGGCAGTGATATTCATGTCTCTGCTGGCTGTGAGTCAAAGGTCAATAGACGTCTGGGTCGGGCCTGGGGAGTCATGGATTCACTGGATCATGGGGTGTGGCGCTGCCGGTACCTGTGCAAGAGGACGAAAGTCCGAGTCTTCAGGTCCTTGTTACTTCCAGTCTGGCTCTATGGATGCGAGACTTGGACTCTGACCAAGGATCTGAGACGGAGACTTAATCCCTTTGGTACCAGGTCTCTTCGGAGAATCCTTGGCTATCGCTGGTCGGATTTTGTGTCCAACGAGCGGTTGCTGAGAGAGACTCGGATGAGATTTATTCCCTGCATAGTCCGTGAGGGTCAGTTGCGGCTGTATGGACATGTGGCTCGTTTTCCTGACGCTGATCCTGCTCACAAGATTCTCTCAGCGGGGGAGTCTCATGAGTGGAGGAGGCCAGTGGGCCGACCACGTGCCTCGTGGTTGCAACAGGTTGACCATCATCTCAAGGAGATGGGGATGGTCCTGGCATCTGCCTGGGGGATGGCCAGACGGAGGCCCCTGGAGTACCGGCGGAAAGTGGACGCAGCGACGCGCTGTTCTGGCACATGCTCCCATACCTGACCTGATGTCATATAGCGGATAGGGAATCACCTTAAGATTATGCATATCAAATCTCATCCAGTTCCATCCACTGATAACTACTCGGTATCCATTGGAATGAAAAGTACCGAAAATGCGGTTTGAAATCGGAAATCCCCAAAGTTCGAGGTGGTGCTGTGGGTGAACAAAGATCTGAATCGAAAATCCAGCTCGATTGTTTGTTCACAATGCATTCCAGACGAATATTGTGAATTTTCATGACCATCCGACCCTAACCCTAGGAGGAGTTGCATTTGGCGCGAATGCACCTCCTGCTCTCGCATACTATCAATTTTTGCACCAATTGACTTTTGACCCCTGATCTAAGCGAAATCGGTCAATATGTCACGAAGCAAAGTTGTAGTACTCATTGAGTACCATTAACCTGCAAAGTTTCATTCGTATCGATGCACTCACCTGGTCGCTCGGGGGCCTTCAATTTTCGCCAATTTTCGCGCATACCCTAATTGTCAGGGGCGCTGCGGGTAAAGTATTCCATACATCACAAAAACCCGGAATATATTTGATAGAGCATCACCTGTAGATCATTCGTGCCAAATTTCATAACCCTACGTGGGATAATGGCTTTCGGAATTGATTTCGCGTGAACGGTACCGATTTTGAAGGTTTTTCGGTTGTTGCTAGGGAACCAAAGCGTCCCTAGCAACCATCACAATTTCCAAAGCACTACGTCAGAAGATGTACCTACCACCCGAGTTTGGTCAAAATCCGCCCACGTTTATAACCAATTATGCTGATGACAAACGAACAAACATCCAAACAAACATCCACACAAACAGACAGAATTACTGACAATAAGGGTCACCTATTTTGGTGACCCAACAAACAAACAGAAAGACAGACAGAAAGAATAACAAAATCAAATGCCCTCTCCTTCGGTGAGGGTTATAAAGATGTATTGGCTTGATTGGAATCAGAGTATATTGTTACGAATTTGGAATTCAATTGCACAAAACATACAGGTTCCCTTAGTCAGCAATGTCGATAAGTGCATGTTCCATAGATAGCTCACCTTCCATTGTTTAAATGTTTTGAGGTCGATTAGATGCGCTGCGGATCGATTTGGTAGTTAGGGAACGAACAATGGAGACGTCCCTCCCCCTCTTCTGCGAAGAGGAAGAAGAACCCTGCAGAAACGTCAATAACTCCCTCCCACCCGTGGTTGAGCAGGGGGTGGATCACGAGGGCATGAGTCACGCCGGGTGCAGGGGAGGGGTGCAAAGGATAAAGAGGACATCCTTTCTTTGTTCGTGTGGGAGTCCCATGGCAGAGTTCGTGAAGAGTCCCGGTGGGAGTCCCGTGGCAGACTTCATGAAGAGTCCCGGTGGGAGTCCCGTGGCAGAATTCGTGAAGAGTCCCGGTGGGAGTCCCGTGTGCAGAGTTCGTGTGCTGAGTCCCCTGGGGTTAGTAAGCTTTTTGCTTCGGAGAGAGCAGTCGTTCAGCAGGGCATCGGGTCCTGCTTGGCTTGCTTGGCTTGAGGCCTTCGGAAGCTTTTTGCTTCGGCTGGCTCAGTGAGCTTCGGCTGCTGCTTTGTTTTGGAAGGAACTTGAGCCTGTTATTCGGCTCGAGCTGCGAGTGGAGGCTTCTTCCTCTTATCTTGGTTCGTGGAGCTTTTTGTTCTCCATTTTGTTTCCCGGCTTTGTGGGACGCATCGGCCTCTTCTTGGAGTTGGATACTCGGGGAAGCGACGCATCGACAGGAAGGATCGGCGCCTCATCTCACCGGCACGTGTTGAGAAGCGCGGGAGGATTCGCAGGAGCTCAGGAAGGGACGCGGCTCACGGCGATTTGGATCCAGTTCGCTCTTGCTGGAGCCCTGGACCGGACAAATTGAAGACCACACGAGATGGAGAGGTTCGAGTTAGGCTCTGAGTTTCAGCTCACCTGTCCTCTGAGCTGGAGCTCGTGATTAAAGGCCTCAGCCACCATTTCGTGTGTGTGTGTGTGTGTGTGTGTGTGTGTGCGTGCGTGCGTGCGTGCGTGCGTGCGTGCGTGCGTGCGTGCATGCGTGGCCCGTCTAATAAGTAGGAACTGCTGTTAAGTGTAAATGACTGTACATAATAAGTAGACGGTTGTAGTTCTTTTGTCGTGCTTTTGTTGCTTGTATAATTGCATTCGTGTTTTGCCTTATTTAATTGCATACGTGTTTCATTATAATAAATGTCCTTGTGTGAATGCAAGCCTGCTCGTTGCGTCCATTCCCTCATTGACTGAACATTTCGTGTGTTGGGAGTTAGCCATTGGTTTGCCTTAATAGGGACCGACTGTTCACGTAATAGGGAGTCGGACATTTGGACCGACTGTTCACGGCGATTACGCCGCTCGGAATCGCGCACTGACAGGCTCGCCTCGCGGTTTGTTCCGTACGAGTTCCGTCGAGGGTGGAATACCCCGGTAGTTGGATCACGTGGGTATTTAGGTAAATTGAAGATTGGCAATCCACCCTACCCCACGTGATCTGCCGATTGGCGTATTTCGGTTCTTGTACAAGGACCCGTCGCTCGGAGTTATCCAGGCGGCGATCTATATTCAGGGCGATCGGTCGGGCGGACTCGACTTGCGGCTCCGTTCAGAGCGGTCGGTTGGCGGCTGACCCCCGGCCTGTAACAATATATATATATATATATATATATATATATATATATATATATATATATATATATATATATATATATATATATATATATATATATATATTTGCGAATTCGCGCCCGCCGGCGTGCGAACTGCCGCCTTCCACTAATAGTAGCAGCTCGCCCACCGGACGGACAATTCAGTCGTGACCCTCCTGGAACTACCGCCAGGTACCAGTCACCGGTGGGGGTTTAACCTCACCACAGCCCAGTTCGCATTCTACCCGCGCGAAATAGGGTGAATCGCCGAATGTCGATATACCTAAGTATCCACGCGGGTAACCTACCGAGAGGCTGCACCGCGCCGCAGGTCGGCCTGGGACACGAACCGCTTAAGCGGTCCGTTCCATACTACAGTGATAATCGAGCGGTGTTATCGCCGACCTCGACGGATCCGATGCTCTTTACCGGGCGTTCAAAACCCACTACTAATTATTCCACGATGCAAGATGGCACTTTCAAAAGGGAAATAGGACACGACGAACGGGATACATTTCACACAAGGATATTTATTATAAAGCACGTATTACACACACAACACAAGCAAGGCAGTAATGCAATGTACAGGCAGGAAATAGAAAACGTTACGACCGACTATAATGAGAATGTACATGCACTTAACAGGTTCTACTTACAGGGACACGGCGCCACAGCACTCATACAAAACAAAAGAAATGGAAAGACCTCCTCACAGGCTAGGGGGTAGACGGGGTCCGGACACCTTTATGGCCGTGAGCCATGGGTGATCGAAAAGGCCCACGAGACCGTGCAGGTTACCTGCACCCTCGAGGTGTCTCGGTGGGCAAGTCGCGACGTCTGCTCCCCACGGCAGCTAGCGTGGCCGCGCCTGACTCCGGGCCTCGCGACGATGGGCGGTAAGCTCTCTCCGGCGCCCCTCGCCAGACGTGCAGGTTCGCACCACACAGCCGGCAGAGCTGCGCCTCCCGTCTGCGTCCCCGATGCGTCACCTGGACTCGCCACCGGCCCGCGCTTTCGCCAACAGGTCGCTCAACAGGACCACCGGGAGACAGGGGAAGAAATCAGCGCCAAGACGAGAGGGAGGAAGAGGGAGCACGACCCGACGTCCACGAGAGAGAGAATTCGACCTCGACCACCAAGAGAAGCTCGACCCCGACGTTCACCAAGAGCGAACTCGACCTCGACCACCAAGAGAGAGCGAACTCGACCTTGACCAACAAGAGAGAAAGAGCCCGCGTGCGGTCTGCCTTATATAGCATGGGGCTCCGCCCTTCGCTCCTCCCCGTTTTTGGCTCCGCCTCCCTTCGAGAAGCTTCCCGAAAAGGGGCGTTCCCTCACTCCAACCGCCTCACGCCGTGCATCCACCAATCGACATTGAGCTGCCCTGCCCCCTTCCCTTCACACCAAGCGCGGGGAAAATAGGCGGCAAAACCCCACAGGCTCCGCAAGGGCTTTTGTTCTGCCAATCCTGCCCACGTTCTCGGACGGTTCCCGACGCGGAAACCGTTGTAGCGTGGACCGTGGAGGATGGCGTTCGGAAGCGGGGGTAGTGGCGAAGATGGTGGTGTTTGTTGTGAGGGAAATTGTAGCGTGGTTGGCGTTGTGACGTACTTGGTGGCGATTGTTGTTTGCGTGTAGGTTTGTTGCATGCTTGGCGTTGCGGCGTACTTGGTGGCAGTTGTTGTTTGCGTGTCGATTCAAAATAACGATAGGTAAAGAAAAACACTATCTCAAAGGGTCGCATCCCGGTGAACACGAATAAAACCCATTAAACAATGGTGGGGAAATCTAACTGAACACAGACTTACCAGGATAACTGATCTAAGGAACCTATATGGTGTATTGCGAATTTCCACAGCCGTAACAATATATATATATATATATATATATATATATATATATATATATATATATATATATATATATATATATATATATATATATATATATATATATATATATATATATATATATATATATATATATATATATATATATATATATATATATATATATATATATATATATATATATATATATATATATATATATATATATATATATATATATATATAAATATATATATATATATATATATATATATATATATATATATATATATATATATATATATATATATATATATATATATATATATATATATGTTGTTGTTCGTCTTTCGGCTGCTCCCGTTAGGGGTCGCCACAGCGGATCATCCGTTATGATCCGCATACTGATTTGGCATAGGTTTTACGCCGGATGCCCTTCCTGACGCAACCCTGATCGCCTCTTAAGACACAGGGATAAGGATTGGGTTTCGCCACGATTCCGGGCTGCCCTACACCCTCTCATAGCGTGGCCCAGTGCACAGCTCCCATTCTCAAGTGATCCTCCAACCCAAGCCTCCGAGTAGCCGGATTACAGGCGCACGCCACTGCGCCCGGTGTGTATATATATATATATATATATATATATATATATATATATATATATATATATATATATATATATATATATATATATATATATATATATATATATATATATATATATATATATATATATATATATATATATATGCATTGCCAAGTCTAAACAAGGCAAAGAGATTGGCAGATGAAACCTAAAATTATGGATTAAATTAGCATTGACTGTATGGAATAAATAAATGATTTACATGTTCAGACTTAGTGTCATAATTGTTAAAGCATCTGCTCTGAGCATGGAAGGTATAGTGCTGCTTCCGCTTCCTCCCTTGATACTCAGCATTGAGAAAGCATAAAGCACAGATAAATGATAGCTGGCAACCATTGTATATGCTTCATGGGCCTAATGGCCTCCTCCTGCATTGAAGTTCCTTGTAAAGGAATATATATTATTTTATTATAAGATAATGTGCAGGGTTAAGGCAGGGTCCATTCATGCTGTATAATGAAGTTACCCTGGATCTAATAGTTTGTCTATCCTTTCTCTTGGAAGAAGTTTGCCACGTCCCTTATGCACATTCCTGGCCTTTTCACCTCCACCTGGGAACGCAGGCAAAAAAAACAAACAAACAAAAAATGGCGTCAGCATGATGGAAGCTTAAAATAGGCATAGGAAGTATGAACATAGATCCACAAACAATTTGAGAAAGAAACCTCAGACATCAACAGTGTTTAATCACAACAAATAAAAAGAGTAATTAGAACGGCACTTGGTAAGTGCATACTTTGGCCAGACTGAACAGTTTACGTTTTGCATCCAACTAACAGGGTGGATTTGCATCCGGACCTTAACCAAAATCTAATCGGCTTGTTCTTGTCACCCAACAAACTCCTCTTCCAATTTTTGTCATAATCCATCCATAACGTTTTGAGATATCATGCTCTATTTCGTTTTTAGCTTAGCTGGACTTTCGTCAGGTGAGCTTATGCAATTGAGCAGTGTCTGTAGGTGAGTCAGTCAGTGAGTCAGTCAGTTTTGACACCCTGACATAGGTATTGCTCTCTTCTCCAGACTACAAACACAATTTCAATGAAACTTCACCACGACCTCCATCACCCGTGATGTACCAAAATTTGTTCACGGCATTAAAAAATTCAGGGTCGGGGGGGGGTCTAAGCAGGGTTTGAGTGACTGTTGCTCCTGATCCAGGTGAGCTTCAGGGCAGGTGGTCATATTTTTGGCCCGATCACTCAATGGTGAAGAATAACTTTAAAAATTCTCAAATCCAGATTCGGATCTTCACCAAAATTGAATATTTTCATTCTTTTTACACCCCCAACCTGTCCACCAAATTTCATCTAAATCTGTCAACAACGTTTTGAGATATCCTGCTCACAGGAAGACAGACAGACAGACAGGAGTGGAAATATAACCTCCGTCCACCTTTGTTTGCAAGCCTGGTGTTTGCTTAGTGGTTAGGGTGGTGGCTTGGGATCCTAGGGTCCTGAGTTCAAGCCCCGTTGGGTCGCTGAATTAATACACCAGGAGGTTGACTCAGCCTGTCATCCTTCCGAGGTCGGCAAAATGAGTACCAGTGCACTGGTAATGGGTACACTGCATCAGCGGCATGTTCGCGTCCCAACCAATGATGCAACCAGCAGCCACAGGCTGCACTCGATAGAGAGAGACCTTTGTTTGCAGAGGTAAAGAACAGTGGAAAGAGTGGGCATGGGGAGTGGATAAACACACCAACAACAGGGTGGAGCAATATTATAGAGGAAGACTTCGGGTCGATATTTGGTATGCATTAGCGCTTCCATCATGAAAAAAGTCGATTTTAGCTCTTCCATCATGAAATAAGCTCCATAAAAAAACTCTAAAATAGAATTTGATGTGAATGTGTCAATGGATATGCCTTTGCCATGTTAGATGTCAACCCACTGATTACATTTGATCTCAAAGGTCACATGAGAGAGTGCACGAGAGATAAAAGAGAGATAAGTAGAACAGAGAAAGCATCTGATGCTTCTAACTCAAATTAAATGATCTGGAAAATGATTTTGAAAGGGCACATAACCTTTGACCCGTTGAACGCAAAATTGAATCGGTTCATCTTTGTATCGCAGTCCATCTTTATTTCAAGTTTAGTTGAAATAACTTCTGTGGTTCACAAGTTATTGTGGTAACAAATATTTTCAATTAAAAGTCACATGACCATATACCTTTGACCTTTTGAACCCAATATCTCATAAGTTCATCCTTGTATCATAGTACATACTTGTATCAAGTTTCGTCAAAATACCTTCAGCGGTTCACAAGTTATCACGGTAATGAAAATATGCTACGCACGCATGGATGGACAACCCAAAAACATACTGCCTCTGGCACCTTCAGCTGTGGAGCCATAGAAACAGGCTACATTATCAAATGTTTGTTGCCGTTTCAAAAATCAGCGTTTCCTAATTTTTAGTCGTTATAATGACTTCAACAGACGAGTTCATGTCGATAATTTTGACAAAGCAGCACAACTTTCCTCAAGGCGGAATCGCTTTTTGAGAATTGCAACCTTGGTGCACAGACATAATGAGTTTTCCCAATGGAAGAATAATCTTTCACTTGTTGTCCCAGCTCACATCATTCCTGGACGTAAGCAGTTACACGACTGCAGTTAAGATAAATGCACAAATCACAATAAATCAATTGTAATTTACAAATAACTAAATGGCCTTCAGACAATATTGCTTCACGTTCACCTTGTTGAATTGTCTCCACTGTCTGTTGCAGCTTTGTCACAAGAATTTTCATCCGTTCAAAGTTTTCCTGTAAATAATAACACCATACAATCACATTAAAAAATGGGTTTATCAACAATGAATATTAAAAAGAATCTCTTCTCAGTGGTAAAAAAAAAAAAAAAAAATACAGCACAAGTTCAGGGATATCACACATCAATCTGAGAAGAGAATGAACACAACCAAATCCTCCATTCTTACATATTCACGATAAAAACAGTAAAGCAACACGTTTTCTTTATTGTTGTCAATTCCGTATAGATTTTCATCCTTTGCCTGTATCACCTTTCCATAGTTTATTGGTACATGTATAATGCTACTTTAGAAATATAAAACGACAATAAGGAGTCATACTAATGATAACAAGACATACTAAAAAATCATATCGTTAACAAATTAAATAACAAGTAATACGAAAATACAACAATTCTTTGGGAATTAGCACGTCTGTAAGGATGAGTTCTTCACCGTATAAATAAAGAAGAGCGGTTGACATGTTCAATAATAGTAGATTTACAACGTTCAAAAGCAAGCTGAAAAACCACTGTAAATTTATGTTGCAATTAACCGTCTTTAAAATCTCTTCCTTAATTGTAAAACCAAACATGTTTTGTGAAATTGTAAATTTTATTAACTTGTGTTTTCCATATTTTCATGAAGGCTTGTAGAAAATTTGATGACAAAAGCTTAAATGGTAAAAAGGATATGGCCGAGACAGACACACTGAAGCTCAAATGTTAAATAAATAAACATCAGAAGCGATTTAAAAAAAATTTAATCTGCCATTTTGTACTTTGCTGTAGCCTAATAAAGCCTATTGTTACTTATTGTGACTTTGTCCTTTGACATTTTCACCCAATTGTTAATTAGTGTTCTCCATATTCTCACGATAGACATTTGTTGAAATTTGATGATAAAACTTCAAATGGTTAAAGAGGAGTTATGCCCTGGACACACACACACACACACACACACACACACGCACACGCACGCACGCACGCACGCACGCACGCACGCACGCACGCACGCACGCACGCACGCACACACACACACACACACACACACACACACACACTTGGCAAAACCCTGTCACCTGCAACATGAGTGGAGGTGCTAAGGCATTTGATATTTCAGGGTATGGATAAAAGAGAGACATTTCTTCCAATGACAAATTGAGTAGCAAACTAAATGACGCGGAGATAGAAAAATTGTCACTGGTGAATGAGAAGAGTATTGTGGGAATACCTTCTCAGAGGTAACTTTGCACAGTAAAGCAGGCCCACCCCACTCGTGGATTTCTGCGTCACGGTTTTGCTCTATCACGGTTGAATTATCATGGTAACATGTGTCGATCGCGGCATGGGTCCCTCGCTCTATCGTGGTCTGGCATGCAGGAATATACAACCCCACATCTCCGTCTCATCTCACAGCCACACGCTGCCCTCCATCACAGACTCAGTTGCTCTTTCGATATCGTGACGCATGGACTGTAATCACATGATATCTTGTGATTTAGTCTGATATAGCATGATTTCGTTTGTTATCGTTTGATATCACGGGGTGTTCATGACAGTAAATAGTTATGAAGAAAAAGAACATGTGGGTTTTTAGTGAAATAAGGCAAATGAAACATTACAAAATGTTATGAAAAGTTTTCAAAGAAAGAAGCAAATTAATTCAATTATGAGGAATTTTTGGTTCAAATGGGAGGTAATGAGAAAGGAAGAAATAAAGATTGAACCAAGGAAGGAAATGAGAAGCAGAATGAGTTCATGATTATTTTTTTTTCAAACAAAAATATTTGTTTGTTTGTTTTGAAGTGAGGAGGGGGAAATAAGACAAAGACGAGGAGTGTGATAGCCAGAGTAAATCGACAAGGCTGAATCGTTAGAGTTCATTCAACGTAGGCTTTATTCAGCAAGAACAGGACAACCTGTAACAACACAGATGTATAGCGAAGCCCGACATATAATACAATAAGCATAATACAACAATGAAGAATAAGAATTAATAGGCCGACAGTAGTTCTCTATGTAATCACAAAAGACCGTTCAGTCGCCATCTTGAATATCGCAAAAGACTATGGGTAAAGGAAGGATACGGAAATACAATCTATTCCACTGATTTTGTTGTTGTTGTTGAACTATGGGTAATATAATCTGGGGCTTACAATCTATAACAAGGAATGTGAAAGAGAACACTTGGGATAAAGCAGTATGAGGCACATATCTTGAGAGGTTTTCGCTAGTCTTCATGGAATTCCCCAACTCTCCCGAAGAGACCAGGCAATCGTCTACAGGCTCCGACACTGACATGCTGCTCTAAACTCCTATTTACATAGGATAGGGTGTCAACTAATGGGGTTCTGCGAGCGGTGTAAGGTTCCCGAAGATTTGGATCACATCTTCACACAATGCAATCAGTACAGGGGACCCAGATCTCGCCTCTTCCACTCTGCTGGGGAGATGGGGATCAGCTGGTCGGGTGTACCAGACACGCTGTGCCGGTTGAGCCAGAAGCACTCTCGACTCCGCAAATCGTTGTTTGGATTTATAAAAGAAGCGGGAAGACAAAGAAGAAGAGGGAAGAAGAAGAGGGAAGAAGGGGGAAGAAGAAGTGAGAAGAAGAGGGAAAGAGAAGGGAGAATAGGGAAAGAGAAGGGAGAAGAAGAGGGAAAGAGAAGAAGGGAGAAGAGGGAAAGAGAAGAAGCGGGAAGAAGAAGAAGAAGGAAAGAGAAGAAGCGGGAAGAAGAAGAAGAGGGAAAGAGAAGAAGCGGGAAGAAGAAGAAGGAAAGAGAAGAAGGGAGAAGAAGAAGAGGGAAAGAGAAGAAGAAGAAGAAGAGCGAAAGAGAAGAAGCGGGAAGAAGAAGAGGGAAAGAGAAGAAGCGGGAAGAAGAGGGAAAGAGAAGAAGCGGGAAGAAGAAGGAGCAGGAAGAAGAAGCAGGAAGAAGAAGTGGGAAGAAGAAGAAGCGGGAAGAAGAAGAAGCGGGAAGAAAAGAAGAAGAAGAAGAAGAAGAAGAAGAAGAAGAAGAAGAAGCGGGAGGGCGGAAGGAGGAGGGAGGAAGGAGGAAGGAGGAAGAAGGAAGAAGGAAGAAGGAAGAAGGAAGAAGCGGGAAGAAGAAGCGGGAAGAAGAAGAAGGACGCTGTCCTGGCACCTAAAAGTTATACGTTGGTCTATACTCTATAAGGACATGCAGAACAAGGCAAAGGAGACAATTATTAACTCCTTCACAAAGTCTGCTGACCCTGACGGCCCTAAGCCAGGGACGTTGACCTCATCTCAATAACCTCCAATGTCCTCAATCATCATCATCATCATCATCAAAAGTAAGTCCAATTTTAAGTGTTTTTCATTTTTACCACTGTAGTTTCGGCAAAAAGGTCATTTAATTATCAAGTTGGATCCCCTATTCCTATTTTTCCCATCAGGTCTTAACTTTGTGCATTGTAGTTTTGCCCATCGTGGGTTTTTTCAAGAACGTAACCCCCGCAAATGGGGAGGGTCTGCTGTATAACGATAGTTGTTTCCCACATTGCATGTATTACAATAAGCGTGAGGTAATTGTCACGCAGAATACACATAGAAAGATGCTGTAAAACCTTCCCCACATGTTTGTGTATGAAACGCCGCTCTCTTCACACCCTTTTTAATGTTGTCACCTTTGTAATCTGTCCTAAATGTCCTATTGAAGTGTCTAAGAGGCCGACGGCACGAGTTTAGGTGGGAATTCCACATGACAGCAAAGCGGCCAAAAGCACTGAGTGGCTGGCCAGGGTTGGGAGCGAGAGGGATCAGTCCCGCCAATGGACAGGGTAAAAGACCGATATTGGCAGAGTGGGGAGGGCTGAGTGCATTATGAAATTGGGTGAGGGGGTGACTCTATAAAAAGTGTGATTAGGCTCCGTGGGGTGTGAATCGCGAAGGGAACTGAGCTGTAGAAGCTATGCGAGTGCATCGTCAGGGCATTTGCATTGAGTGCAAGAGAATGGGCATTTGCAGCACAGTCGGCAGTCACGCGCCCACCCAAGAAATCACGCCCCCTCTCCCTGCTCAAGTCAGCTCCGGTTACAGCCAATGACTGTTCCAAAAAGCTGTGTCACCGCTTGGAACTCGCTAAGTTCTGCCGGGAGCAGCCTGCAGTATTTCTTGTCTTATGCCATCTTTCTCTTATCTATCTCCTGAGGAATGCATGAAGCCTTAAGGCTAGATACACAAGGTTCCCATTCATTCGTTGAGTCGACAGCACATACAGGTACGGCTCATTTATTATTGTTACACTATTGGTTCACGAAAAAATATTTTCACGAAAAAAATAAGTGACCGCTATATTCGTTATTGTTGTGTGTCTGTCTGTCTGACTGTCTGTGTCTGTATGTCTGTCTGTATGTCTGTATGTCTGTATGTCTGTTCAGTAGTCGAACCAGTCGAGAAAAAAAAAATTTTCAAAAAATTTTTTTTTGAAATTTGATCTACCCTTATTATCAGTATTTCTCTCGATATGTGTGTCTGTCTGTCTGTCTGTCTGTCTGTCTGTCTGTCTGTCTGTCTGTCCCTCTGTTCGGTCCAGTGCTCCGTTAATACAATGGCGATTTCGATGAAACTTGGTGGGTAGGTTCATACCATGACCTAGTTGTGTGCAAATGAAAATTGTTGCTATGGACACCACCGTTGCCCAGCAACGGGACTTTGAATTTTTTGAAAAATCATTAAAAAAAATTTTTTTTCGAAAATCAAAAATCGAGCCATGAGTGACTGTGGGCAGTACATTCAGCCATATT
The DNA here is from genome assembly GCF_056783735.1 of Eptatretus burgeri. Lineage (NCBI taxonomy): Eukaryota > Metazoa > Chordata > Myxini > Myxiniformes > Myxinidae > Eptatretus > Eptatretus burgeri. The sequence continues at coordinate 80,956,798 of NC_140972.1, read as the reverse complement.
GTCAAAAATTTCCAGCTGGATCCTATGAAAACTGTCGGAGAAGAAAGACTTTGAATGAACCCTGGTCGAAACCAATAAAAAAATGAAGTTCGTTATATCTCAGAGACTATGAGTCAGATATACATGAAACTGGTATGGTCGGTTCATGGTATGTCCTAGTTATGTGTGAGAAAGAACCGTTGCTATGGACCCCTCCGTTGCCAAGCAACGGCCGATAAACCTCGAAATATGGGGGTATTTTAACGAAAAAACAATCTGTAGCATTAACCCTTGAAGCTAGAATCATGAATTTTCTTGTGCTTAATCCTCAGGTCATTCCCCATTGAACAGGCCCATCGCGTCAGGTTCTATTGGGTAGTCGACTACCCATGTCCGCCTACCGGCTTGTCTGTCTGTCTGTCTGTCTGTCTGTCTGTCTGTCTGTCTGTCCCGAGCATAGATCCGTGGGTTTTGATCCGATCCTGATAAAATTTTGGTGGGAGGTTTATATCATGATCTAGTTGTGTTTTCCTGAGAATGGGCGTGGTGCGCCCATTATGGGCAGAGCCACGCCCAAAAAACATGTGTTTTTAGGGGTAGCCGATTTGAATTTGCATCTTCTCCTAGGGGGTTTGTCGAATCTGACAGGGGTTTCGGTATTTGGTTAGCCCAATGGCACCTGCATAGTCCCATGGAGCTCGATTTTTCATTTTCGTCCCAAGGTCACGAACTTAGAAAATTGCGAATTTTGACGTAAAAAAATTATCTTCTCTGAGGGGGTTGTCGAATCTGGCTGGGGTTTCAGTATTTGGTTAGCCCAATGGCACCTGCATAGCCCCACGGAGCTCGATTTTTCATTTTCGTCCCAAGGTCACAAGGTCACGAACTTAGAAAATTGCGAATTGTGTTTTTAGGGGGTAGCAGATTTTATTTGCATCTTCTCTGAGGGGTTTGTCGAATCTGGCAGGGGTTTCGGTATTTGGTTAGCTCAATGGCACCTGCATAGCCCCACGGAGCTCGATTTTTCATTTTCGTCCCAAGGTCAAGGTCACAAGGTCATGAACTTATAAAATTTCGAATTTTGACATAAAAATCATACGACCGCCCAAACTTTGAGAGCTTGGATGACAATATTTTTTATGCATAATCTTGAGGTCATTCCCCACCTAAAGTCTTGAAACCATTTTGCTCTATCTCAAACACCTTGCCCATATCGCCCCCTTCAAGTTTGTTTTTACGCTGATTTCATTGAAGTATGGATAATCCGAGGAGTGCGAAATGCCATATAGCCTATATGATGTTATATTGTTCCTGGAATGTTCTCGAGGAAGTTTGGCACCAAAGATCATAATCCTTGACCTTTGACCTTTAAAGTTCACAACGGTCAAATTTTCAAAGTTGTGGGAATCAAACCGGGTTTTCGACCTTCTTCGACGAACTAACTCTAATAAGCTATAGCATGTATCCTGTTTCCTTATTTTAATGTCCACAACATTGTTTTGGGACCTTTAAAGGTTATGCAAAGGTCAAATTTTTAAAGTTGTTGAACGAAACCGGGTTTTTGACATTTTGCAGCTAATAACCTGTCACTCGTACCACATCATGTTGATCATTTTTATAACTTGGTCAAACATTATCACATTGTCTAATCCTTGACTTCTGAAACAATATACATCGTCAAATACCGCTCGTGAACCATCGTCGCCTTCAGACTTGTTTTGCTTCCTTTTGTATTCTCGCCCCATACGTGCCAATACATTTTGAGTGGCTCTGATTGCTTGTTTAATTATACACATCCGTTAAAGGGCAGATTGGGTTCAGGTGATTATCACCCAGGACGAGACTATGTTGAAATCCGGTGAATCGCTCAGTGGTTATCAATGTAATGGACACAGGGCACCGATAAGCGAGATGCATTGACTGGCTCAGTGGTTCGATTGGAGTATGGCAACATGGCAAACAGGTCTGTGATCCGACTCGGAACAATATAATCAACTGACCATCAGGACCGCTTTGACATGGTTCATTGGAACACAAACTAGGCAACTGGTCTAACCTGATGGCTGCAACAGTATAAAACACAAACATATGAATGGATTTCACGTCGTAAATGGTTCTACCTTTATTTACCTTCCAGATGATATCAAAAGTAAGCAACAAAAAACATCAACAAGAAGAAAAATAGCAATCAGAGATGCAGACCCCTGCCAGGACTTGTTTTGTATGGTGTTTGTGTATTTGGTGTGGTGTTTGTGAACTGGTGCGTTACGTAATTAATCAAGAGACATTACTAGAAGTGCCACTTTATAACTGCTGGCAGTGATGACCGGGTACCAAGACCTCCCGCTTTGATGGGACATTTGATCCTAAACCCACGTTTTTTATGATTAAATTGAATTTAGAATGGGATTAAAATTAATTCAATTCAAATCAAACTAGAACGGGCACTCGGTAGAGCACATACCTTCGCCGCCACTACTTTTTTCCGGGCACATTTGAAAAACGTCATTTAAAAACGTCCATGACGTCACAACCGTCAGTCCGATGGACGTCAAATTTGGTGTTAGACGTCATTGAGGGCAGTCCAACAAAATGGAATGATAAACACTGAAAAAAATCGAAAGTTTTAAAATGATGTCATCTTGTGACGTCATTTTGACGCACTTCCAATGACATCACTACCAATCGCGGACTACCATCCTGAAAGCTCTTATTTCATAGAACATTTTAACGTTGGTTTCATGTCAATAGCTCTATTAGATCTGAAGTTATGCCTACAAGTATATTTTGACCTTGAGTGTGACCTTGACCTTGACCATAGAGTTAATTTGCAAAACCTGTTCATAAATAAGCAGATATTTTGGTACTGATCATAATGCCTGGATTTGGGACAATTTCCTTTACAAATTACATAGATATTTGAATATAAAATATCAGGACATTTCAGCCACAATTGAAAAACGTTATGTTCAAACGTCAATGATGTCATAACGGTCAGTCCGAACGACGTCAAATTTGGTGTGTGACGTCCTTAAGGTAAGTCCAACAAAACGGTATAATCAAAACTGATGAGGTCGAAAATTGAAAATTTACGTCATCTTGTGACGTCATTTTGACGCACTTCTGATGACGTTACGTCAAATCTGACACCACGTACCCGAAAGGTATTTCGTCATGGAACAATATGGCATTGGTTGCATGTCGATAGCTGTCTTATGAAGGAAGTTATGCTCAAAAGTTTGTTTTTGACCTTTTCATGACCTTGACCTTTGACCCGGTCACTCCCAAAATCTAATTAAATCGTCCTTGGATAATCACGAATCATCCCACCAATTTTCATGCAATTCGGTTTAATACTTTCTGAGTTATGCGAATAACAAACAAACATATTCACAAATAAATAAATACACAGCGACCAAAACATAACCTTTCGCAGAATGCGAAGGTAATGAAGACCGAATCGGTACAGTCCTGCATTGGAGTAATCCCAAGGAACCCAAAAAAGTTTAAAAAATAATATAAACCAATGTCACCCGCAGGGTGACCCGTATCTTGCCAAAAGGTGACCACGTGTGACTTCTTTAAGCTCACACTGAGGTGAACAGAGCTGCTATCCACCAGGAGTGATTCCTTGAGGAATATCGGTCTATGAGAGATTCCGATGAGAATCGTTCTACAGAGTAACCATGAAAAATATGTGTTTGCCTCATAATGTCACCAAATGACGTCATAATGTCTCAAGCTTGACCTATCTAGAAAGCACTCATCGAGGTGTTCAATTTGAGGGACTACACGATATGGTTCCTAAAACTTGAAAATTTGACCTTGGGGTCAAATATGTTTGACCTCAGGCGCTAACCATGAAGGTCAAGGCCAATCGCCACCAAAAACTAATCAGCTGAGCGCCAGACCATATACTACATTCCCATAAAGTTTGGAGCCGATTCGATTAAAATTACTCAAAAAATAAGGGTTTCGTCGACTCCCCTGATTTGCGACAAAGTGACCTTGACCTTTGACCTTGACCTTGAAAATTTTATGCGCTGAAAGGGACCTCTTTGGGCCTCTGATATGCGAAGTTACAAAAATTTCCAATGATAACTGTGCTCTGCAGAGTGATTTATATGTGATTAAAAACAAAAATATAAAAAACATATGAAGGCCAAGGCCAATCGCCACCAAAAATTAATCAGCTGAGCGCCAGACCATGAACTATATTCCCATGAAGTTTGAAGACGATCCGATCAAAATTACTCAAAAAATAAGGGTTTCGTCGACTCCCCTGATTTGCGACAAAGTGACCTTGACCTTGACCTTGACCTTCAAAATTGTATGCGCTGAAAGGGACCTCTATAGGCCTCTGATATGCGAAGTTACAAAAATTTCCAATGATAACTGTGCTCTGCAGAATTTTTTATACGTGATTACAGACAAACAAAAAAATAAAAAACAATTAAAAAAAACATACAAGCTGACTAACATATCTTGCAAAAACTTCGTTTTGGCAAGATAATAAAAGATGAAGTCATCAGGAGGAACCTGGATGGGATTCACATTTCAGCTGCTACTCCTCTACCTTCAAACCCATCCAGGCACGGCTAAGTGAGCCAAATTAAAACAAGAGCTCAAGTGAGCACAATATACGCCCGAACAAGAAGGTATATACAGAATTGTGCTACTACATGGAAAACAGCAACCACTTTAGATGACGAACGTATGTCACGAGACACCGTCTCCACAGTCTGTACCTATGTACCAAATATGAACCGTGAAAGTTGAAAACTTTGGGAGTTCGAGTGCGGACAGGAACGGACGGACAGACAGACAGACAGACAGAGACAGACGACCGGTATATATATATATATATATATATATATATATATATATATATATATATATATATATATATATATATATATATATATATATATATATATATATATATATATATATATATATATATATATCGGGCGTATAAAAATGGCTGCAAAACCACACGACCGATGGTGTCATCATTTTTTTTTTCTGTGGAGCAATTTATCCCTAAATGACCCTCAAAATTTTTCATATTGATCACATGTAGCATTCTATGTACGCAATTATGACACAACGAAAGCACCTATGACATTGATTAAAAAAAAATGTTTTATCACATTCCCCATGAGGAGTACTTGCCATGTGCGAAGTTTCAATAATTTTCCCTGTTGCAGTTTCAGGGTTACAGATGTCAAAAGTTTTCCCTTTTTTCCAACATGGCTGCCACACCACGTGACCTATGATGTCCCAATTATGATTAAAACATTCTACATGAGTAGTCGCTCCAATGGTGAAAATTTTGTCTCCATCCATCAAGTAGTTGCAGAGAGAGACACTTGTTCTGTGTGGACAAACAGACAGACAGACAGACAGACAGACAGACAGACAAATGGACCCAAATGCAATACCCTGTCCTTTGGCGAGGCTAATAACAAAAATTAAACTTTTCTCTGATCAGTGGCATATATTCATCCTTAACCCACCAAATCACAAAGATTCTTAACAAAACTAGAACGTCACTCGGGACAGAGCATACCTCTGCCAGGCTGAACAGTTTAGGTTTTGTATCACACTGATAGGCCAGATCTGAATCCGGACCTGAACAAAAATCGAATCTGCTTCATCGCATCACCGAACCGACTCATCCACCGAGTTTTGTCATGACTTGTCCACAAGTTTTTGAAATACCATGCTGTACAGGATATCATTTTTGGCCCCATCTCTCAATGGTGAAGAATCACTGAAAAAAATTCTAGTAGTCCGACGATTCGGATCCGGATCTTCACCAAAATCTAATCAATTCGTCCTTGTCACACACCCAGCCTGTCCACAAAATTTCATCCAAATCCATCTGCAACTTTTTTGAGATATCCTGCTCACAGAGAAACAGACAGACAAACAGGCAGGTGTAAAAACATAACCCAAGTCAACCTTCGGTGGTGGAGATACAAAATGTGGGAAACTTGTATTACTTGCCTTGACTACTCAAGGCCTTCCAAGATTAGTTCATGTTCCCAGGGTGAACGCAGGAGATATTGTAAAAATGGTCTTGCGATTTTCTGTCACCCAGACCTTGTAAGTACCGCATCATGTAAGTATTTTTAATCACCACCTTAATGTTGATGTTCATAGCATAACACTGCATTGTACAACACAAAGAAGTTCAGCAACAGCATATTTTTATTAGATTTTGACTTGTACTTATTGCGGATGTGTGAAATTGCTGTTGGACTGAATATTTTACCCTCCCCCAGGTCAGTTTTTAGCTCGCCTGGTCGAAGAACAGAGAGATATAGCGATACCCCCGGCGTGAGCGTGAGCATGAAAATGTTAAAGTTTTTGGTGCAAGTTATTTCCTTTCTAATGTTTTTATCTACCACACTATTTTTTACTGATTACAATATACAAATACATATATTGCTTTAAAATTATTTGGATCAGACTTCACTGCAATGCTTTAAAAAAAATATTATTAGATTAGTCTATTAAAAACGATAAATGTATAAACAGGCGAGCATTAGGGTGGCATTGACACCAACTCCCTGGTAGATTGTACCTGTCCTGTCAACCATTGCACCTGTCCAACTATTCTTACTGCAAGAATGTGGGGTGATACCATTATGTTTACCTCCACCAACGAAGGTGAAGGTGATTATGTTTTCACCCCTTTCTGTCTGTCTGTTTGTTTGTTTGTGTGCAGGATATCTCAAAAAGTTGTGGGCGGATCCGGGTGAAATTTTGTGGACAGGTTGGGTGTGTGACAAGGACGAACTGATGAGATTTTGGTGAAGATCCGGATCCGGATCCGGATACGATAATTATTTAATTTTAAAGTGATTCTTCACCATTGAAAGATAGGGCCAAAAACGATATTGTATTGTTGTGGTTACCAAATTCGCAAACCACCATTCAGGTCCCTTAGGTGAGGTATCTCGGTAAGTACATGTGTAGTTAGGCCCGAACCCGTTGTCTAGTGGGAATACATGTCATTTATGCGTGCTGCGACTCTTCAGGATAGCCGTTTTTCTTTTACTATCTTTATTTTGGACCAACCGCCATGATTACCACCACAACCACAACATCAACCACCAACCACAACGCCGCTTCACCACAACCGCCACGACCTTCACGTCACACCTCGCAACCGTAGCATCGCCACCGTTCTTGCCCCGCTGTGGGTACCGGTGTTGGACTCGTGCAGGGCGCGCGTCGAACAGCGTGTACAAAATCACGGATTTTGTGCTTCAAAAACGGATCAAAAACGACACACGCCCACTTTTTGCCATCCAATCGGTGAGCGAGGGGCGATTTGGCCCCGCCTCCAGGACGATCGATATATGCAAATTTGTGGATCAAAAAGCCTTCACGCCCACTTTTTCTCGGGCCAATGGGGAGCGAGGTGAAAGGTCAAAGGGAGGGGGTCAAAGGCGAAGCTACGGGGGGATAAAAGGACCGTGTTCGTCAGTCAGAGGTGTGTGGAAGTCTGGAGCCCGAAGTCTGCAGTAGCTGGAGAAGCTGAAGAGAGTCGAACGTGGAGAGTAGGAGAGTGAAGAGTCGGAGAGTCCAGAGGCGGAGAGTGGAGGGTCGGAGAGTCAAGAAGAGGAGAGTCGGAGAGTCGAGAGGCAGAAGTCGAGGGTCGGAGAGTCAAGAAGAGGAGAGTCGGAGAGTCGAGAGGCAGAAGTCGAGGGTCGGAGAGTCAAGAAGAGGAGAGTCGAGAGGCAGAAGTCGAGAGTCGGAGAGTCCAGAGGCGGAGAGTAGGAGAGTCGGAAGCAGAGGGTCAAGACTTCGCGGGCGGTGGAGCTGCTCGTCGTGTGCGTTGGAGTCGGAACGGAGGGGACGAGCTGTGGAAAGGCGGCGACACCAGACGAGGGGGTGCTCGCGTCGTGCAGGGAGCTGCACCCGAGGGAGGCCGACAGCGCGACCTGGCCGAGGTGGAGACGCACACCAGGGATAATAAAGATCCTCTATACCCCGAGCATCAGCAACCCCCTCCTGTTTCCCCCCCGCGCTGAGATAGTGCGACCAAGGGGGCCCCTTTCCCACCCCCTACCAGACACCCTCCGCGAGGCCCGCGGGAGTGAGGCACCATCGCCGCTCCGCGTCTCATCACCAGATGGGTAGGCCCGACCTGGTCTCGGCCTCAGGCCCGCCTCATCCTTGAGGGTATTCTTTCCTTGGTTTTGGGTATGTGTTGTCGGCGCCGTCTGTGAGGTAGAATTGTATAAGTGTTGCCGTGTGCTCGGTAGTCGGTATTAGCTCTGCATTGTCTTCGCTTTTATATTTGCTTTTTGTGTAAATGGAATTGTGTTTTTTCTGTGTGCATTTGGTGGAATTGAATATGTGTGCTTCCCGTGTGCCGCGAATAAATGTGCTTTATTATTGAACTGTTCTCCCGCTTCGCTTCGTCTTTTTCTCCCATTGAACCCTCATCTTGCTTCACGTAAAGGGTTGGTAGTGGGCTGAGTACGCCCGATAATTAATCGAACCGTCGAGGTCGACGATAACACCGCTCGGTTATTCTGATAGTATGGAACGGGTCGCTTAAGTGGCCCGTGTCCGAAGTCGACCTGCGGCGAGGTGCGATCGCCCGGTCTACCCTCCGCGTGGGTACTTAGGTAGGTCGAATTTGGCGAGCAACCCTATCCCACGCGGGGGCTGATTGGCTCGATCGCGGTGAGACCGAAAGGTCCACCCGTGACTGGTTCCCGGCGTTAGTCCGAGAGGGTCACGACTGGATTGTCCGTCCGGTGGGCGACGTGCCGCGATTCGAGTTACGTGGCCGTCAGCACGCCGGCGGGCGCGAATACCGCAACACTGGTGTCAGGTCGTGCGATACAAATTCATCGCCCTCCTCGCAGCACTGGTATCGGAGAAAGGAAAACGGGCTCTCCTGTCTCCGGCTAAATTCACGGGAATCGGTCCAGGGGTGAGAGAAGCGACCCCCGATTCCCTCCAAATTACGAGCGAGCTAAATTAACCCTTCACGAGAAGCAAGATGGCGTCTCAAGGCGAGCGGGAGCCGGGGGTATTAGAAATGTATATGTGTAGTAATGTAGAGTGCATGGTCCAGGATGGAATCCCCGAGCAGGAAATGTTGATTGTGCAGGAACACGGACTCGCCCAACTGAACCCAGGGCCCGAGGTGGGTGCGGCAGCGGCCGCGGTGTATGACACCTCCCCCCCCTCTCCACCAAAACCCTTCCCCAACCCCTGCCGAAACGGCTCACTCAAGCGCACCCGACATAGCCCAGCTATTCACCATGCTGGCGAACATGAACGAAAAAATAGATGCATTCACAAGCGAAATAAAACGCATGAAAACTAAAATGGAAACAAACATGAAGGAAGAAACGAAAAAGCTCCGGGGGGAGACGCAGAACATGGGCCGATGCCTGCAGGCGGGCATGAAGGCCGTTAGCAGGGAACTCAAAATGGCGACTCCACGTGTAGAAGCAAACGAGCTGGAAGGGGGTGCAACGGCTGACAGGCCCGCGGTGGAGGCGGGTAAAAAAATAATTCGGGGGGCGTGTTGGGCGAGGGTCGTGACAGAGGAATCGACGGTGACCAAAAGGGAAAAATTAAATGGGGAGACCAAAACGTGTGAGACGAGACACGAGGTGACGACAAAGGAAATAATAATAGTTGAGACACGGGAGATAGAGGGTGAATTGGACGGGGTAAGTGACGCACACACACACACGGAGGTAGTGGAGGATAAAGGGGGTGAGCTCGCGGAGCGTGTGGAGACCCAGTGCGAGCACCTGGATGGCCTCCTCCAGGAACAAGGGGAGGGAGTATGCCCCCTTGAGGCGAGTCACGACCAGGTGAGTTCGGTCGTGCTTTGCGAGGTTGAGGGGACGAGTGCTGTGGACGGGTGCACGGAGAGCTTGGGGGGTGTAGAGGCCCCGGAGACCCTTGCGGTGGCACAAATCCCCAGTGTGGTTGTCCCTGTGTGTGTGGTGCAAGGTGTGAGTGCGTCCCCGTGTGTGGAAGCGACCCCGTGTGTGAGTGGTGTGGTGGCGATGGTGCCGGAGTACGTGCTTCCCAGCACGCCGTGTGTGGATGAGGCACCGCGGGTTAGTGCCCCCGCGTGTGTGGATGAAACGGCCACTGTGAGTGAGGCACCGCGGGTTAGTGCCCCCGCGTGTGTGGGTGAGGAACCGTGTGTGGATGAGGAACCGCGGTTGAGTGCCCCCGCGTGTATGAGTGGGGCACGGTGTGTGGATGAGGAACCGCGGGTGAGTGCCCTCGCGTGTGTGAGTGAGGCACGGTGTGTGAGTGAGGCACCGCGGGTGAGTGCCCTCGCGTGTGTGAGTGAGGCACGGTGCGTGAGTGAGGCACCGCGGGTGAGTGCCCCCGCGTGTGTGAGTGAGGCACCGCGGGTGAGTGCCCCCGCGCGAGTGAATGGAGCACCACGTGTGAGTGGTATTGGTTATGCAAGGGAGACCGTGTGTGAGAGAGCGGTATGTGAGGGAGATGTCGGTTGGCATGCGGGAGCACGCAGCCGCGTCTCCCGGTGTGAGTTTAATGGTGTGGACTGTGTGCGTCGTAACACGCAGGTATGCGTGGGTCGAATGGCGACGACGGCGACATGGGAGAAACGAAAGCCGAGCAGCGGCTGTAGTTGTTTCGGGGACCGTGCCGGGTTCACCCAGCAGTGAGCACGCGGTTCGTGCTGTGCAACGCACGAGACCACCACGTGCTCGCTTGCGAGAGTGAAGTCCCGGTCCGGAAACGCACGCGGTGGATTTGCCGATCCCGCGGACGGACAAAGTTTAGGCAGGTAAATGGATTTGGACCGGACGGGTTCTCCACGCGATCGTGTGTGTTCAGCTCCAACGGGCAAGGCACATGTGTTCGCGTGGGGAACCCCTCGAGACGTGGGGCTTGTGTTTTTTTTTATGCGCACGGTGACGTCATGGCTGCACGTGTGGTTGGAATCCGGCAGGAGTGGTATCTCTGCCGGATGGTACCGTCCAAGGAGGGACGAGGAACACGTGCAGCTGCATGACGTCACGGGCAGGTGTAAAGTGCGCGAGCTCTGAGTTGCCGCGCAGGTGCTGCGCATGGAAAAAAAAAAAAAAAGGAAAACAGTAAGCCTCACTTTCGGGTGCACAGGATTCCTGGGCAAAGGGTGAAAGACCCCCTTACCTGGGCACAGGATGGAAACTAGTGAGGGGGAAGGGTTAGCTTAGCTAGACCGACTCCATGGGGCAGGGGTAAGTCCTCATGGAGTCCGTGGAATGGATTAGTTAGAGGGATGGTAGCCAGATTTAGGTTGGGAAATAAAATGAGATGATTTGGAGACAGTGACAGACTTTGGATGTGTAGAGGGGACGTAGTTTAGCTACGTAGTGTTAAAAGGAACGTGCTACGAGTATAAGGGACGACGTGGGAGCACGAGTTAGTTAGGGGATGTAGTTTGGAGGATGGCAGAGTTCAGCGGTGTGTGTGTGTTGAAGAGTTGGTGAGTTGTGAGGTGAGTACATGGTGAGTGAGTGAGGCCAGCGGGTCTGTGTGAGTGGAGTGAATGGGGAATGCATGGTGCGATGAGTGATTGGGGGGAGGAGTGACTCCCGCCCAAGGGACCCCGGGGTCAGAGTAAAGTGAGTTAGCTGGGTTAGTCAAATTGAAAAATGGAGGTCGTTTTGTTGTTGGTGGGAAAGTAGGCTCGAGACCCATTTGGAGGGGTGCAGGAGCCCTGTTGACGGGCTTGGGAGCGTGGCTGCGAAAGGTGAGTATCGCTGAGTGGGTACCCCGGGCACCAGGCTAGTCGGCCGCGGTAGGCCATGGGCCCATGGGGGGCCGGGATAGAGTAGTGGGCACGGGTGCGCCTGCTTGGTGCGGGGGCCCGGGGCGCCATTAGCCGCGTGGGCAGTGTTGTGGGCACGGGTGACCCTCGGAAAGGGGCCCGGGAGGCCGGCCTGCCACGTGTGCGTTTCAGGGGAGGTGCCATGGGGGGCACTCCCCGGTGTTAGGGAGCTGGTAGGCTCGGAGGCAGTGTAGTGCCCGGGGTTGCCATAGCGGGAGATTCGGCAGAGGGTCGTGCCTGCCAAAGGGAGCCACGTGTCCCAGCCATGAGACCGTGTGAGGGCACGGAGCGAAAATTGGGGGGCGAGGCCCGAAATTGTGAGGACACCAACACAGGCGACGGGAATCTGGGTTGTTAGAACCAATAGTTTAAGCGAGAGGCGCTTGTTGAAGCCCCTGGGTAGTTTAACAGTTAATGGTTAGGGTAGATTAGGAGATGTACCCCTCCGCACCATCCATCCCCTCGCTCTCGTTGTGGGCCGCTGGACCCACTTTGGGTTAGATCGCCGAACTCTGGGGAGGCCATTCTGAGGCTTCGTTGGGCCTCGACACAGGACGTTAGCTCTCCCTTATTCCCCTCCGGGAAGGGAACGTAGGGGTTGGGAGTAGGCTTGGTGACAGGATAGGTTAGCCGAACAAGGACGATAAAGGGGGTTAGGGGACGATTTATAGTGGGGAAGTAAAAAAAAAAGTAAAGATAAAAAAAAAATAAGTTGGGGCTAAATTGGGGTTTGACAAATTAAGGGAGTGGGTATGTACAGTGACAGGCAAAGGCGATAGGTTGGGAGGGAGACAGGTAGGTAGGTCCGAGCCCACCTTCCAAGTGGCCAGCACCACCGCACTCCCTCCACCAACCTCCACTGAACGGCAAAAGCTGGCCAGCTTCATCTGCTGGCTGTGTTTTCTGCAAGGCCTGTGTCATCGGCTGGCCGTGTTTGTCTTCGAGGCGGAGGCCGGCCAACTTCATCGGCAGCTGTTGTTTTGCTGCAAGGCCTGTGCCATCGGCTGGCCGTGTTTTGCTGCGAGGCCTGTGCCGGCTGGATCGTCTGCAGCTGCTGTGCTGCAAGGCCTGTGCCGGCCCACTTCATCTGCTGGCTGTTTTTTCTTCAAGGCCTGTGCCGGCCAGTTCATCTGCGGGCTGTGTTTGCCTGCAGCGGCCTTCTTCTGCGGGCTGTGTTTGCCTGCTGCCTTTGCCATGCCATGCCCACTGCCCACGTTCACCAGCCCCGTTCAATTTTTGCTTTGCCCCCCCCTGTTCATTTCCATGTGCGCCAGGATCCGCAAGGCAACAGTTTGCAAGCTGCGAGAACTGCCCTGTTGGCAGCTACAACACGGGCCTGCAGTGGCAGCCCGTGCACCGTGTTTTGCGTCCATCCATTCATCCATTCATTCGTTGTGCTCATTGCGTGTGCCACTTGAGCTGGCACGGAGACTGCGTTGTGCAGCCCAAGCACCGTTGTGGTTCACTGAGTTCAGTTCAAAAGGGAAGGCCTTGGACTGCGTGTGAGCAGCCAGCCACGTTCCCTGTCACCTGCATTGTTTTGAGCCAGAGACTGCATGTGGGCAGCCTGGCTCCCTGCTAACTGCTTTCTTTTTGCAGAGTTCATTGATCCTGGGCCATGGTTTAGTGTAAAATTTGTAAGTTAAGGTTAAGATGTACTGTACATATGAGTGCGCCCCCGGCATGTCTGTCTAGCGCCGGCAATTTTATTTAAGTCGTCCGTGTGAGTGAGTTTGTTTAGGTAGTTACGCAGCCCTCAGGTTATTTATTTTGGGGACACGAATACCATGAATGTCGCACTCAGGGATCCGTAGGTAAAATGTACTAGGGGAAAACTACACATGATGGCACACGAAAATTTGACGACTCGGGACGAGTCTGTAAAAAGGGGAGGGGGTAGTGTTGTGGTTACCAAATTCGCAAACCACCATTCAGGTCCCTTAGGTGAGGTATCTCGGTAAGTACATGTGTAGTTAGGCCCGAACCCGTTGTCTAGTGGGAATACATGTCATTTATGCGTGCTGCGACTCTTCAGGATAGCCGTTTTTCTTTTACTATCTTTATTTTGGACCAACCGCCATGATTACCACCACAACCACAACAACCACCAACCACAACGCCGCTTCACCACAACCGCCACGACCTTCACGTCACACCTCGCAACCGTAGCATCGCCACCGTTCTTGCCCCGCTGTGGGTACCGGTGTTGGACTCGTGCAGGGCGCGCGTCGAACAGCGTGTACAAAATCACGGATTTTGTGCTTCAAAAACGGATCAAAAACGACACACGCCCACTTTTTGCCATCCAATCGGTGAGCGAGGGGCGATTTGGCCCCGCCTCCAGGACAATCGATATATGCAAATTTGTGGATCAAAAAGCCTTCACGCCCACTTTTTCTCGGGCCAATGGGGAGCGAGGTGAAAGGTCAAAGGGAGGGGGTCAAAGGCGAAGCTACGGGGGGATAAAAGGACCGTGTTCGTCAGTCAGAGGTGTGTGGAAGTCTGGAGCCCGAAGCCTGCAGTAGCTGGAGAAGCTGAAGAGAGTCGAACGTGGAGAGTAGGAGAGTGAAGAGTCGGAGAGTCCAGAGGCGGAGAGTGGAGGGTCGGAGAGTCAAGAAGAGGAGAGTCGGAGAGTCGAGAGGCAGAAGTCGAGGGTCGGAGAGTCAAGAAGAGGAGAGTCGGAGAGTCGAGAGGCAGAAGTCGAGGGTCGGAGAGTCAAGAAGAGGAGAGTCGGAGAGTCGAGAGGCAGAAGTCGAGAGTCGGAGAGTCCAGAGGCGGAAGCAGAGGGTCAAGACTTCGCGGGCGGTGGAGCTGCTCGTCGTGTGCGTTGGAGTCGGAACGGAGGGGACGAGCTGTGGAAAGGCGGCGACACCAGACGAGGGGGTGCTCGCGTCGTGCAGGGAGCTGCACCCGAGGGAGGCCGACAGCGCGACCTGGCCGAGGTGGAGACGCACACCAGGGATAATAAAGATCCTCTATACCCCGAGCATCAGCAACCCCCTCCTGTTTCCCCCCCGCGCTGAGATAGTGCGACCAAGGGGGCCCCTTTCCCACCCCCTACCAGACACCCTCCGCGAGGCCCGCGGGAGTGAGGCACCATCGCCGCTCCGCGTCTCATCACCAGACGGGTAGGCCCGACCCGGTCTCGGCCTCAGGCCCGCCTCATCCTTGAGGGTATTCTTTCCTTGGTTTTGGGTATGTGTTGTCGGCGCCGTCTGTGAGGTAGAATTGTATAAGTGTTGCCGTGTGCTCGGTAGTCGGTATTAGCTCTGCATTGTCTTCGCTTTTATATTTGCTTTTTGTGTAAATGGAATTGTGTTTTTTCTGTGTGCATTTGGTGGAATTGAATATGTGTGCTTCCCGTGTGCCGCGAATAAATGTGCTTTATTATTGAACTGTTCTCCCGCTTCGCTTCGTCTTTTTCTCCCATTGAACCCTCATCTTGCTTCACGTAAAGGGTTGGTAGTGGGCTGAGTACGCCCGATAATTAATCGAACCGTCGAGGTCGACGATAACACCGCTCGGTTATTCTGATAGTGCGGAACGGGTCGCTTAAGTGGCCCGTGTCCGAAGTCGACCTGCGGCGAGGTGCGATCGCCCGGTCTACCCTCCGCGTGGGTACTTAGGTAGGTCGAATTTGGCGAGCAACCCTATCCCACGCGGGGGCTGATTGGCTCGATCGCGGTGAGACCGAAAGGTCCACCCGTGACTGGTTCCCGGCGTTAGTCCGAGAGGGTCACGACTGGATTGTCCGTCCGGTGGGCGACGTGCCGCGATTCGAGTTACGTGGCCGTCAGCACGCCGGCGGGCGCGAAAACCGCAACAGTATTATAAAGCACGATATCTCAAAAAAGTTTTGGGCCCGATATGTTCTCGTGGATCAGGTATTGCGTGGCGGAGGTCTGCACTCTACCGAGTGCCTTTCTAGTTCTTTCAAGTTTTTTCCAGCTCGGCGATCAGGTGTAAAAAAAATTTAAATCCTCTGATAATTCTGATACCTAGTGCGGATTTTCGTGAAAAAGAACAACGTTCAATGCCAAGATATGTCAAATGTATTAAACTTCATGCGGTGAAACTTAACCGTCCTTAGGACAAGTTTATTGGGGTTCTCACTTGTTTGATGGACAAATTCACCTGTCCATACAGTTAGACAACCATGAATGTCGAGCCCCGCTTTATACTATTTTGAATGAAAATATCAATGTCATTATGTAATGAAGAATGACCTCACTACTGCTATCAGACAACATTAATCAGATACCACTGATGTAGCTGCGAACTAACTCGAACTCTCATCCTCTAACCTCACCTTGATGTCCCTCTTATAAGATCCCCCCCCCCGCACCCCAGCACTCCTCGTCTTAATATTGACCTCAATAAGGATTCATGGTATTCGTGTGCAGCACTCCTGAAAGCACGGCTGTGCCGCTGATGCAGTGCCCCCTCCTGTAGTTTCGGGTCGAGATTTATCAGATATTCAGGGTGCCGGCAATAATTCACCTCCTCTTGGCGAAGGACACCGAGGGATCTTGAACATGCACCGACTAATGTCGGCAGGACGGGACGTCCACGCAGTTTAACGTCCATCCGAGGGAGGGCACAGGCATTGACGAATCGCCCTGTACACGAAGCACCAGGACGACAGTTTACAGTCGGGTCGGGATTCGAACCCAGGCGAGTGTACACACATTTATTTATTTATTTTCGGGTATCCTGATAGTCGAATGTACAGTACAAGGATTCATCGATCGGTGTGCGGCGGCACATGCCTGCTGCGTACATGGTTGGGGGGAGAGCACGACGGTGCTCTCTGATGCTGCTCGTTCGGACAGGAATTTTGAATTTGTTGAACGTGTCGGCGACAACCAATCAAACCGCTTTATCGGTAAAATATCGTTCACGTCAAATTTTACCGGCAATGGCTGAATATACTCTTAACTTTGATGTCGGGTTAAGACAGGACCGTGCGGACAGGTCACGCAAATGAACGCTGACCTGGTAAAGCGTGGAGGACACGTCCTGCACAGAACCGATGCTCGGCGACATATCGCCGTGGAACCTTTGCGAGAGAGCTCTCAACCCCGGCCTCAGGCAGGCTAATGTACGACAGCCTCGCAAAAGCATCGCCACACGAGTCTCTGAACAGCTGACCACGAATATTCCCGGAGATACTTTGTTGCGAGTGCAAAATCGCATCGACTGTAACACTGTGGTTACTCGATTTAAAAAGTAAATATTTTACACGATTCACCATAACCTATTTTAGGACAACACCTGTTAATGTGGACAACTGTTGGTGATTTTACTTTACACCGGTTAAAGAAACGCGATGCAATGAATGGGTGAAACGGCGAATTTACAGCTCGAGCTCATTTACACCGGTTAAAGAAACGCGATGCACTGAATGGGTGAAACGGTGAATTTACAGCTCGAGCTCATTTACACCGGTTAAAGAAACGCGATGCACTGAATGGGTGAAACGGTGAATTTACAGCTCGAGCTCGTTTACACCGGTTAAAGAAACGCGATGCACTGAATGGGTGAAACGGTGAATTTACAGCTCGAGCTCATTTACACCGGTTAAAGAAACGCGATGCACTGAATGGGTGAAACGGTGAATTTACAGCTCGAGCTCATTTACACCGGTTAAAGAAACGCGATGCACTGAATGGGTGAAACCGTGAATTTACAGCTCGAGCTCATTTACACCGGTTAAAGAAACGCGATGCACTGAATGGGTGAAACGGTGAATTTACAGCTCGAGCTCATTTACACCGGTTAAAGAAACGCGATGCACTGAATGGGTGAAACGGTGAATTTACAGCTCGAGCTCGTTTACACCGGTTAAAGAAACGCGATGCACTGAATGGGTGAAACGGTGAATTTACAGCTCGAGCTCATTTACACCGGTTAAAGAAACGCGATGCACTGAATGGGTGAAACGGTGAATTTACAGCTCGAGCTCGTTTACACCGGTTAAAGAAACGCGATGCACTGAATGGGTGAAACGGTGAATTTACAGCTCGAGCTCATTTACACCGGTTAAAGAAACGCGATGCACTGAATGGGTGAAACGGTGAATTTACAGCTCGAGCTCATTTACACCGGTTAAAGAAACGCGATGCACTGAATGGGTGAAACCGTGAATTTACAGCTCGAGCTGATTTACACCGGTTAAAGAAACGCGATGCACTGAATGGGTGAAACCGTGAATTTACAGCTCGAGCTCATTTACACCAGGTTCGTTTTCAGAGCGTCCCACTCTGCTTGTTCGGAGCGCACTCGTTCGTCGTAATATATTGTTCGCTTGGTCTATACAGGATTATTTAGTCGATGGCACATCCCCCCATTGAACACCTCGTGTGTTCAGTTTGCAGGTTTCTTGGACACCGCTCGCCAAGTGGCTTAAGCACTCCAGTCGAAACCGTTGATAAGGAACGGCTGGCTTGGCAAGCGCTAGATTGCTGCTTGGTAACTGGACCTTGCTTCATTGGGATTCTATTAACTATTAGTAATTAACGATTAATGATTAACTATTCATTATTAATTATTAGTTTATAACTCAATCCTTGGTTTCTTTTTACTATCGGTTTATACGAAGTGCATCACGGACTCGACGAAGCCGAACAAATCACCGACATACACCCAATGTTGAGGGGGTTACATATTTTTTGCGGTGTTTGTGAGGACAATAGTCATCGGGACAGAGAGATGTGGAACATTGACCTGTTTGTATTTTATTATCGAGATGTTCAGGAGAATTAGAAACAACGTTTCGAGCCGGTGCTGCAAATATTGACCTCGTTGATGTAATAATTTATGTGACGTTGTCCAAGATCGGCTTGTGGTTGGTGGATCGAACGGGTGGGCGTGGACAGATCTGTCCAATGAGAAGATTGACACGTGATCTTTTGACTGGAAGTGACGTACGTGCGGGGTATGGCGGATTTCAATCGGGCGCAGCTTATTCGAGGTGAGTGTTGTGGTGTGGAACACGTTTGGTGTTTTATTATTAACCAAAGTCGTGATCTCAGATATTTAAATTGTTTTACCCTCGATGACCCCAACAGATTCATGATCGTCTTCCCAAGTATTGTAAACCTCCTCAAACCTTACCCAGTGACTTTCTCTCTGTATGTGCTCTTCCTTATGATGGTTTATGCGCCCCCCCCCGTGCACAACCGCACGACGTCTCCCCCCCCCGTGCACAACCGCACGACGTCTCCCCCCCCCCGTGCACGACCGCACGACGTCTCCCCCGTGCACAAACGCACGACGTCTCCCCCCGTGCACAACCGCACGACATCTCTCTTCCCCCCCGTGCACAACCGCACGACGTCTCTCTTTCCCCCCCCGTGCACAACCGCACGACGTCTCTCTCTCCCCCCCCGTGCACAACCGCACGACGTCTCCCCCCCCCCCCCCGTGCACAACCGCACGACGTCCCCCCATGCACAACCTCACAATCCCCCACCTCCCTCCACCTTCTCACAATTGCCCTCCCTCCCTCCACTCCTCACAATTCCCTTCCCTCCCTCCCTCCACTCCTCACAATTGCCCTCCCTCCCTCCACTCCTCACAATTCCCCTCCCTCCCTCCCTCCCCTCCTCACAATTCCCCTCCCTCCCTCCCTCCACTCCTCACAATTCCCCTCCCTCCCTCCCTCCCTCCACTCCTCACAATTCCCCTCCCTCCCTCCCTCCACTCCTCACAATTCCTCTCTCTCCACCCCTTCACAATTCCCCTCTGTCCTTCTACCTCACAATTCCCCTCCCTCCCTCCCTCCACTCCTCACAATTCCTCCCTCCCTCCCTCCACTCCTCACAATTCCCCTCCTCCCTCCCTCCACCCCTCACAATTCCCCTCCCTCCACCTCCCTCCACCCCTCACAATTCTCCTCCCTCCCTCCACTCCTCACAAAATCACCTCCCTCCCTCCACCTCTCACAATCCCCCACCTCCCTCCACTCCTCACAATTCCCCTCCCTCCCTCCCTCCACTCCTCACAATTCCCCTCCCTCCCTCCCTCCACTCCTCACAATTCCCCTCCCTCCCTCCCTCCACTCCTCACAATTCCCCTCCCTCCCTCCACCCCTCACAATCCCCCACCTCCCTCCACCCCTCACAATCCCCCACCTCCCTCCACCCCTCACAATCCCCCACCTCCCTCCACCCCTCACAATCCCCCACCTCCCTCCACCCCTCACAATCCCCCACCTCCCTCCACCTCCTCACAATTCCCCTCCCTCCCTCCACCTCCTCACAATTCCCCTCCCTCCCTCCCTCCACCTCCTCACAATTCCCCCTCCCTCCTTCCACCTCCCCACAATTCCCCCTCCATCCTTCCACCCCTCACAATTCCCCTCCCTCCCTCCACCTACTCACAATTCCCCTCCCTCCCACCACCTCCTCACAATCCCCGACCTCCCTCCACCCCTCACAATTCCCCTCCCTCCCTCCAACCCCTACATACAACCATCCAATCCCTGTTTTATTATCGTTTTGCCCTCCCCTAGAGTTTCAGGTTGCGACGAAGGACCTGCAGGAGGAAATAGCGGTGTTCAATGTCAACGTAAAGCAAGTCGTTGATTATCAAGAGTCCCTGCTAAATGTCGAGAGGATCATGGTAATCTTTTAATGCACTGTATACGTATTTGCGTAAATGAATGCATTTTTTTTTCATCTTGTGAATACACTTTGTGTCATGTGCTGAATATTCTCCTTCAAACTTTCAACATATCTGATGTACTGTGTCTGTCTTTCTAAACTTTTGTCAATCCAAACTGCGTGCAGTGCACATATTTCTTTCAAATGAACATGAAGAATAAGGCACCGATTGTAGTATGCACGTCTTATTGTTTGTATTATCCTCGGTATGTACGAGTTTGATAACTTGCATCCAATTGTGAATCGTATAACTTCTGTATGTATTTTGGGTATTGTTTTCCAAAAGTCCTACCTGTTTGTTTTCCCCCATTGAACTATCTCGACCTGATGTTTTATTCACTTATTCAGTCATAGTTTGGGAACTTACCACGAAACGGACCGGTGAAAAGGGATGTTCAGGTGGTTGAGCAGTATGGTTAAAAAGGAAGTGTAAAACTGATGTAAGTTTAAAAAATAAACGACTACTGTAATTGGTATCCACAGCCATACTTGACTATGTTTATGTAATGTTGGCCAAGGCCCTCACTTTTTTTTTTTTTCTTCTTCCACTAAATTTTATTTGCTTGTTTTCTCTAAAACCATGTGAGCGATTGACACAAAACTTTCAACATTGGAGTGCCATTTCATGGAACATTTTCAAACAAAGTTACATGATTATTCTGGATTTGACTTGCCGTAGATGATCCGCTTTTGTTCATGTGTGCTTATCGCCATGTCTTTATTTGCATGCCTGTCTGTCTGGTTATTTTAATCTTGTGTGCTCTGCCTGACACTTTAAACCTATCCATTTAATCTTTAAATCACATCTCCACTCATTCATTCCTCCAATCTTACCTTTCCATTTCCCACCCTCGTTCTAACCTTCCTTGTATTTTCTACAAAAAGCTCTTTTACCCTATATTGTGCCTGCTTGATGGTTTTGTTTGGCACAATGTGCAACTTGATTGAACATCTTCCCTACATTTTTCTTTCCTCACCTTTCTGGCACATCCGTCTTTTTTTTGTCCCCCTTTCTTTCTTTATTTTTGAAATACAGGATCTAAGGCTCTTGGTCAAGCTGCCATACGTATACGAGACAAACAGACTGAGCTTGGAAGTGCAGTCACTTCCTGGGGCACTCTGGGTACCAGTGGCATAACAATAGCGCCACCTTTCTCAAGGCATTTCCTACTCCACATTTATGCCAACGTAAGGGGATTGGCCATGCTCTTATGCTTTTAAATGCTGGACATCAAGGAAGCAGCACGTACCTTTTTTTTTTTTAAGTCTGGTGTGAGTTGGCCAAGGTTTGAACCACTGACCTTCCAGACTCAGAGCAGATGCTCTTACATTACACAATTGTTTGGTTAGATTTTCTTTCACCCTCATTCTACCTACTTTTTTGTATAGCATCAAGGCTTCTGGAGGACTTGGAACAGATCAGGAAATAGTGGAGAGGGAGGAGGAGGAGGGAGCACACCAAGGGCCAGCCTTCCTTCATATGGTTTGGTTTTGTGTTATACAGTGAGCTCTTGTAGCAAATTCCCTCCATCAAGGTGGTGTACGGGGCATTCTTCTACCAAGTGGTTTGCTATTTACATATTATAGCATTGTCGATCAGGTACCAGGAGTACATGCATACGTTGAAGCATCCAATACCCACCCAGAGACTGTAAACAATGGCACCACTTCCTGTGTGGTAGGCGGTAACCAGTAAGCATGATAGAGATATCAGCAATTGTTGCACTCTACCACGAGGCTCTGTCGTTCTCCACTTGCTGATGAGACACTGTTGTCTGCCCTGCCTGTTGTTCATCTGCATGAAGGGTTGATCTGTTCTGATAAAGGACTTGCGACTCGAGTTATACAGGCACTCAGAGTTGTGGTGTGCAGGTTGCTCAGCTGCGTTGAAGGCAGCCTGTGTGGTTGCAGCTTCGCCATCATAGATGGTGAGGTGGGATGCCTGCCAACATAGTTAGTTCATGAGTTTGTTGGACGACGACAGCCACACCAACAGTAGGGTTGAGGGGAAAATAGAGGGAGACTTGGAGAAATAAATTATGAGGGCAAGGGGAGAACAGGAGGATATCTCAAATAGTTCTGGACAGATTCGGATGAAACTTTGTGGACAGGTTGGTGTGTGAGTGATAAGGATGAATTTGTGAGATTTTGGTGAAGATCTGGATCCTAGAATTATTTTTTTAAAGTGATTCTTTACCATTGAGTGATAAAAACGATATATCGCCTAATATCTCAAAGAGTTGTGGATGAGTTATAACAAAACTTGGATGAGTTGGGTAGATGACGAGAACAAGCCGATTGGATTATTTTAAGGTTTGCTTGCCGATCCAGCCTATCAGCGGGATACGAAATGTAAATTGTTCAGCCTGCCGGAGGTATGTGCTGTACCTGGTGTCATTGTCGTTCAAGATAATTGAGCAATTAAGGTAAAATTCCAGTTCATATTAAAACGCTCATGATTTATACTTCTCTTCTGTTTTATTAAAACTATTTTTTTTTTTTAACCCAGCCCACCTCCCCCTCCCTGGGTAGACAGGACCAGTCTTTCTTGACAGTCAATGTGTCATCCCACAACTTGTCATGTCCCGAAACTACACCGACACGTGCTTAGTGTTTAAGAACATTTGTTGCTGGTGTTTTGTACTTTTTGTACAAGCTGCAATAACCATTCACTAATGGTATTTTGTTGCAGTGCATGTGGATGGAAAATACACAAAAACTCGGCGAACAGAGGGACCAACTCCATTCTACAAACAAGAAATGACTACACTTGCTTGCTTTCCAATAATAAGCATTTAACTTTCCAGTCCAAGTCGATGCTGGAATGGCATAAACTGTGTGCAAGAGCATGGAGTGATTAAGTTTCTGGTGTGTGTCGTCGTCTCGTTGCGTGCGAAATGATTCGTCAATAAAATATTTCCTATTTCTTCACACGATTTGTTCTGAACATGACAGTGATAATTATTTTGTTTACTATTCTGTGTGATGACGTAGTTTCGAAAATGTGCAAATGAAAATAATTTTGGCCTTTATCGATCAAAAGGACATGGTGGAATCTTCTTGCTTCTGGTTGTAAACTGCCGTTTGCTCGTGTTCAACGTCGCCTGGAATCGTGTGGATTGTGACACTCGTCTTTCACCGTAGTGATCACCTTGTGTGTCTGCAACCGTACGGAACACAATTGATAAAATGGATTTTATTTTTATTTTTTTTTAAATGTGAGCTCCATGTCTTGGATTTGATCGCTTTATGAAAAATTGGTATGACCACTATGCTTTAATAATGTCGCAAGGTCTGAAAATATTTTTTCAATTAAACTTTTATTTTGAACATTCAACATTGTGATATGCACTGAAACAATCCGCACCGATACCCAAGTATTCAAGTTTATGCTTTTACACAGGACTTGGTGTCATCCTTCGCTAGTTGTGCTGTTATGTCTACATCGTTAATTACTCGTGAGTGTGGAGGAAAAGGTAAGAGAGCAGTGGGGAGATCTGCACACCAACATGGGGATTTCCACCATATACGGCCCCTTGCAAATCCGCAAGTGCATCCCTCGTGCTCATTACTGTCTTTTAATATCGTTCAATTTTCCAAATGCATCTCCGCGTCCAATCAAGGGCTTTCGACCGTGTTCCTCACACTTTGTAAACGCAAACAGAATGCATGTGGATTCGGTAAAACGAAGAATCCTGAAAATTGCATTGCACCGAGATCACTGGACACGCGTGCTCATATTTAGTTGAACACGATGGAATAAACCATTCTTTAATTAATCCTTATAAATAAAAAGGTTTAACGTCTGAAGATGGAACCGCAAGAAGGTCGTGCACACCCTCGAGCTTGAAACCATAACTGCACGTCTTCAGAGGAGGGAAAGGTTGCGTGCGTGCGTCCGTCGTCGCACCTGTGGCCGCCGACGCAGGGGCTGCTGGAAAGCAAAATCCTGTGCACATTTTGCACCCCATAGGGGTTAAAGGGGTTACTCGACGAGAGGCAACTTCACAGCCACGTGACACCCATTGCACGGTGAGGTAGTGCATTGCACAATGAGTCCAAAACAAAACGCGTTCACCTTCCAATTTTTTTTTTTTTTCATGACCATGTCATGTTCTGCACTTTGCTTCACACTTGCACGAATTCTCCCCTGCGCACGACAATTTATAGACCGAAGAAAGTGAACGGGATAGTTGTGGATTACATTGGAACATTGGTGAGACGAGGAGAGGAACAAGCAGGTGAGAATGGGCGTTAAACCAAAGTACAATCGGGACGGTGATAGACGGGGATGGGAGATAATCATTAGACTCGTCGCAGTGCGCGGGGCCGTTGGGATATGCGACGCGGCACGACGACAGCAACGTGCCGATGGCCGCTCACTCGTCGCGCTTGCGGCTGCACAGTGCGGGCAGGAAATCGGCCACCGAGTCGACGTAAAAGTCCGGCACGAGCAGCTGGTCCTCGGGGTCGGAGCCGGCCCTGCGCTGCTCCACCTCGTCCAACGTGGAGAAGCCCGAGAGCGCGAGCACGGTGCACACGCCGCAGCGCGAGCCCATCAGGATATCCGTGTCCAAACGATCCCCGATCATGACGACCCGTCGACGGTCGAGGCCGCAGTCGCGAACGATTTGCTGGAACATGAGCGGGCTCGGTTTTCCCAGCACGGTGGCACGGCGCTGCGAGGCGCACTGCACGGATGCCAGCAGGCTGCCGGTGCCCGGTAGGAGCCGTCCGCCGCCCATCGGGATGCAGCTGTCCGTGTTGGTGGCGAGGAACAAGCAGTCGGGCTGGCGCAGGTAGTCGATCGCTCGGACCAGCTTGGTGTAGTTAAAGTGAGGGTCGAATCCGAGCAACACGGCCCGAACTGCGGGGTCCGGCCGCAGGGACAACCACTCCTCGGTGCCCCCTTTCACGTCGTCAGGCCCCCCACCCACGAAGTCCACACCGGCATCTCGCAGCTCCTGAGCCAAGGCGTCGCCACCCATCAGGTACACCTTTCCCTCGAGACGAGCTTGCTGCTTGAGGTACGTCGCGGCGAAATGCGCGGTCACGTAGATGTCGCGCAGCTCGGCCGGAAAGCCCATCGCGAGCAGCTTGTCCAGGTAGCCCGCACGTGTTCCCGAGCTGTTGTTGCTCAGGAAAAAGACCCGCTTTCCCTCCGCCTTGAGCGTCGCCACCAATTGCACCGCGCCGGGGATCGCTCTGGTTCCGTACCACAGAACGCCGTCGCAATCAAACACGACGCTTTCAATGTTCGCCAGCAAGTCCTGTAACGCCGGACCGGCGAGACGACAACACCGAACCATCGCCATTGAGCGCTCAAAGTGGCGACGGGGACTTCTTCCTCTTCCGCAATGTGCTGACCACACCGTTCCGTGTCAACGACGACTTACAAACGCGTTAAAAATGGCATTTTAATGTGACCACTTTTCCCAATTCATTCAGCTGAAGGCATCGCACACCGCACACCGCACACCGCACACCGCACACGAACACTTGGGCAGTCATACAAGAACCGCCTAAGAAAGGCGACACCATCCCCGCTCAAACTCTCCCCCTTTATACAGTCTAAAAATACTTTACCCTTGGATTCTCGTCCTGTCCTTAATAAGTAAATAATAGATCATGAGGTCTGCTACCAAGACTTATTTAATTATCTCGGTTCCTCTTCCGTCATGTAATGGCCCATTTCTGGTGACATTCATTATTAGATTTTGTCCAAAAACCTTATCCAGGCCTGTGTTCCTTCACCAATCAACTAAGTGGCTTAAACACTCGATCCAACGAAACGGTGATAAGGATCGGCTGGCTTGGCAAGCTGATTGGTTATGTTCGAACAGAACACACACACACACACACACACACACACACACACACACACACACACACACACACACACACACACACACACACACACACACACACACACACACACACACACACACACACGTACACCCACACACACGCACACACACACAGGTACAACCACACGCACACACACACACACACAGGTACACACACACACACACAGGTACACACACACACACACAGGTACACACACACACACACACAGGTACACACACACACACACAGGTACACACACACACACACAGGTACACACACACACACACACACACACACACACACACATACACCCACACACACACATACACACACACACATACACGTACACACACGCACACACACACGTACACACACGCACACACACACGTACACACACACACATACACGTACACACACACACGTACACACATACATACACACACGTACACCACACACACATACACACACACACACACACACACACACACAGGTACACGCACACACATACACAGACACAGCTACACACACACAGCTACACACACACATACACGTACACACACACACACAGGTACACCCACACACACACATACACACACACATACACACATACATACACATACACACACACACACGTACACACATACATACACGTACACACACACATACACACATACATACACGTACACACACACACGTACACACACACACACACGTACACACATACATACACGTACACACACACACACACACACATACACACATACACATACACACACACACACACACACATACACATACACACATACATACACGTACACACGTACACACATACATACACGTACACACACACACACGTACACACATACATACACGTACACACACACACACACACACACACACACAGGTACACCCACACACACACATACACACATACATACACATACACAAACACACACACACACACACACCCCCAGAAGGACTTCCCCAAGATCCAGGGCCAGATTTAGACATGTGGTGGCCCCTGGGCAGCCTTCAGTAGTGGTGGCCCACCCTACCTTAGAATACTAAAAAGGTGACAAGACATATTTACAGTCATCCACAAAGTATATTTTTCAAGAACAAAGAACCTGAATAAAAATGTACATCTCTAAACATCATGATCAATCTATATATACATGTAAGAATCTAGTTCCTTATGTTTCAAGTATAAAGAATCTGAATAAGCTAGCACATGATCAATCTATAAGATTATAAGAATCTGTGAAGTTCCTATGCGACAAGCATAAATAATTTGAATAAGCAAGCAGGCACATCTTCAAACATCATGATCAAACTATAAGAATCTACGAAGTTGGAAGTTCCCATGTTTCAAGTAGAAAGAATCTGAATAGTGTAGTGAATAAGCAAGCAGGTCAATCATGATCAATCATAGAATCTACAATCTAGTACAGTACCTAACACCTATATTTACAGACCACTGATGAGACCACCAGGCACTTTACGAGACTTGACCCTTACAAAGTCTTGGATCAATTTGTCGAAGTCAATCTCTCTGAGAATGCCACATTCAATGCTCATCAAGAGTCAAATACATTTTTCCTTACAATTTTTTTTTTCATGAAATATGTGGAGGCCCCTGGGCAACTGCCCAGCTTGCCCATGCCTAAATCCGGCCCTGCCAAGATCCGACAGAGACAGCTTGGTACAAATGCTACAAACATACTCATCATGGTTGACTTCTCCAGACTTTCGTTTTCTGCACGCATGACAGCATGATGTGTCCAAAGTTGACGGTTTCTGTTTTAGCATCAGTGTTGTGATAAAAGTACGTGGTGGTCCAACAACCTCCGTCCACCTTCGGTGGTGGAGGAAAAGTCTTCACCCATTTGTCTGTCTGTGAACATGATATCTCAAAAAGTGATGGACAGATTCCGAGGAAACTTGGTGCACAGGTTGGACATGTGACGAGAAAGAATTGATTCGATGTTGGTGAAGATCCGGATTGGAGAATTTTTTAAATGATTCTTCACCATTGAGCGAAAGGGCTAAAACGATATAGAGGGTGTTCCAAAAAGACCTGGAGATATTTGGTTGTTAATAATGTTGCGGACTCGGGGTTCGAGGATCGTCACGAAGGGAAGCACTCGGGTTCCTCCCAAACAACTGGTCCTGAGGCCGGCGGGCACAAATAACTCCGCATGGCAGGTTGCTAGGCAACCACGAACGACCGATTGGCACAGCCAATCCGGGCAGGGTTACACTACTTCGAGTGATACCTTACCTGAGGAAAGCCAGTCGATTCGGATCACGTGCCCTCAGCGCGTACTAGGATTACTGCCGAGCGATACAGTGAGTGTACGCTGGCTAACAAGAGCAATTCAGTGGGGTATAACTTCATGGCTAAGCTAATGTGTGGACCATGCTGAATCAATAAAGCAAAAGATGAAACGTTCTGGGTACATTTATGACAAGCAATTTATTCCGAGCAAGATGAAGAAAATTATGTGGCATAGTAATGGGATTATTCCAGGGGAATATGTAAATGTACAGCAGGGGAAAACAAGGGATTTGTGTGTGTGGCAAAAGAAAATACAATTATTCATGAAAGAGTGCAGAGTTACCCCAACATAAAGAACTTACGCATTCTTAACTTATGTTACAGGCACCTCACGCACACACGCACACACGCACACACACCCGAGGAAATTAGAGGTAGCCCAGAAAGAAGAGAAACAGTTCAGATGTAGGTGACCTCATTGTACCTGGCGCAGCAACCCAATCGCTCAGGAAGGGGGAAGAGGGAAGAAAACTGGGGGTGTTTACGATGCATGAGTGGGATGTGCAAAAATGTTGTGCAGCGTGATTCAAGAGGAAAGTACGAAAGGGACGAATCGGTAATGCACTTTTTGTGGAAGAGGCACAGATGGAGAAAAAGATGTGTTAATATGGCGTGGGAGAATTCCTGTAAGGGTTAACGCAGCCAAAGCCGAGCGCCGATGACCCCGGGATGACCTGGCAATGACCCTGGCACATCTTGGTTTACTGCTCGCTCCGCCACACTCGCCTTGCATGGTTGCACTGCCCCCTCAGCTGACGCATGGCTCAGTGAAGGCTTTGAAGAGATTCTGCTTGGAGGCTGGACGAGAGAGAGAGAGAGAGAGAGAGAGAGAGAGAGAGAGAGAGAGAGAGAGAGAGAGAGAGAGAGAGAGAGAGAGAGAGAGAGAGCCTGATTTGCTCTCTTTTATAGAGCTTGGAGTGGAGGAGGGGGGCAGAAAGCGGATCAATAGACTCTGCAGGTGTTTCCGAGCTCCCCCTTTGGCGCGTAGATGTCACCTTAAGCCGTAGCCATGCCCCGCCAGATTCTGGAGTCGAAAATGGCCTCAGTTGCTTCTCAGCCTGGCCATGCGACACAACTCTGTAATTATCATTGACCGAGGGTTTTCGGGAGTACTCTCCAGCCATGAAGGTACGCTGAACTCCGCTCAAACGTTATTTCGTGGAACGGACATCATTACCCGGACGTCATTGAACAAACTCCAGCGCATATTTGCGCTTCATGTGATATTCCGAAATACCCGGCTAAGAATGCCCTTCATTCCCCCAGCATCCTCAGAGACTGTGGTGAGCGTCCTGGGAGCTAACTGCGGTTGGGGCAGTTTATAGTTGTCGTGAGATAGAGGAAGCGCAATGGAGTTTGTGGTGAAGGCGTTGAGGCATTGGGAGTGGTTGAAGCGGTGGTGGTGAGGAGGTTGAAGTGGTTGGTCATGCTTGTGGAATTTGTGGTGAAGAAGTCAGGCGTAAGTTGTTGTGGGGATTTTTTGAAGGCGTCGTGAGAATTATGGTGAGGGTTGTTGCGTTGTGGTGAACGTGGTGAGGGCCTGAGATGAGGCGTTGGTTAGTTGATGGCGTGCCGTTTGAACAGGGAATGGCTCGCGTCTGCAAATGAGGCGATGGCTGTGCCTTCTTGATGCTCCGCAGATAGGGTTACTGGCCTGACGTGCATGCATGCTTGATTTCCTGTGAAATAAAAGGAAGTAAAGTAAATGAAAGAATCGAGGATTGAAGACCTAACTAAAAGCCCTACGAAACACATCTCTCCCATTTACTAAACGAATACTAATGAGATAACTGTCTCGGGATCGCTATATGCTGGATGCCATTGCCTCGGAGGAGTGCCAGCTTTTCAGAGGTGCAACAATATATTTAAAAACCACAAATTACACAACGATACCCTTTGGATTATATGATAAAGATACTCAGAGAGTTTTCTTAATTTTCAGGTCTGGTGGTATTCATGGAAAAGAAAATAGTGAATCCACAAGTGAAAGCTCAGTGTGTCGAATGGTTCATTGAGATGAGATCCAATACGCGAGTTCAGCGTAATTTCCGTACAAGGTATGGAAATAATCCGTCGTAGCGGACTAGTATCAGAGAGTGGTACAAGAGGTTTAAGGAGACTGGAAGTTGTCAGAAACAGAATAGTGTTGCGAATCTGGAAACCATGAGCACACAACAGCCAGGTCCTATAGATCAGTTATATTGTTACGGATTTGGAAACATATCGCACACCACATACAGGTCCTATAGAGCAGTTATATCGGTAAGTAGGTGTTTTCAGTTAGGGTCCCGTCCCTTGTTTAATGGGTGATTGAATGCAAATGCACTGTGCGTTATTTTAATATTTAGGATTCCCCCCCCCCCATATAACAACAACAACACGCCTTCACCTCGCTTCCTCACACCGAACGCCATTGTCTTCCTGCGTTCGACCACATACATGGGTGGAGTTTCCTCGGCCACTATAGCTTCGACTCCGCCCCAGAGAGATGGAATGTTCCCCTCGACCAATGGGAAGCGTGAGACACCACCGACATCGACTTTCTCACGAACCCTCAACCAATGGGAGGCGTGAGACACCACCGACATCGACTTTCTCACGAACCCTCGACCAATGGGAGGCGTGAGACACCACCGACATCGACTTTCTCATGAACCCTCGACCAATGGGAGGCGTGAGACACCACCGACATCTACTTTCTCACGAACCCTCGACCAATGGGAGGCGTGAGACACCACCGACATCGACTTTCTCACGAACCAGTGACCAATGGGAGGCGTGAGACACCACCGACATCGAC
This sequence comes from Eptatretus burgeri, assembly GCF_056783735.1. NCBI lineage: Eukaryota > Metazoa > Chordata > Myxini > Myxiniformes > Myxinidae > Eptatretus > Eptatretus burgeri. The sequence continues at coordinate 80,925,320 of NC_140972.1, read as the reverse complement.
TTTCTCACGAACCCTCGACCAATGGGAGGCGTGAGACACCACCGACATCGACTTTCTCACGAACCAGTGACCAATGGGAGGCGTGAGACACCACCGACATCGACTTTCTCACGAACCCTCGACCAATGGGAGGCGTGAGACACCACCGACATCGACTTTCTCACGAACCCTCGACCAATGGGAGGCGTGAGACACCACCGACATCGACTTTCTCACGAACCCTCGACCAATGGGAAGCGTGAGACACCACCGACATCGACTTTCTCACGAATCCTCGACCAATGGGAGGCGTGAGACACCACCGACATCGACTTTCTCACGAACCCTCGACCAATGGGAGGCGTGAGACACCACAGACATCGACTTTCTCATGAACCCTCGACAAATGGGAAGCGTGAGACACCTCAGACATCGACTTTCTCACGAACCCCGGACCAATGGGAGGCGAGACGTCTCCGACGGTGATCCTCCCCACGACACCCCATCCCGCAGGAGAATGCCATAAAAGAAACGCCAGGGCCTTGGAAAAGTCAGTCGGGTCAGTGTGAACGTCAGCGTCAGAGTCGGCTTGACAGTGATCGGGTTCGAGGTGCCGGAGATCGACTCGTCTGTTCTGGTCGGCTTGGCAGTGATCGGGTTCGAGGTGCCAGAGATCGACTCGTCTGGTCTGGTCGGCTTGGTAGTGATCGGGTTCGAGGTGCCAGAGATCGACTCGTCTGGTCTGGTCAGCTTCGCAGTGATCGGGTTTGAGGTGCCGGAGATCGACTCGTCTGATCTGGTCGGCTTGGCAGTCATCGGGTTCGAGGTGCCGGAGATCGACTCGTCTTGTCTGGTTGGCTTGGCAGTGATCTGGTTGGAGGTGCCCGAGATCGACTCGTCTGGTCTGGTCGGCTTGGTAGTGATCGGGTTCGAGGTGCCGGAGATCGACTCGTCTGGTCTGGTCGGCTTGGCAGTGATCGGGTTTGAGGTGCCGGAGATCGACTTGTCTGCTCTGGTCGGCTTGGCAGTCATCGGGTTCGAGGTGCCGGAGATCGACTCGTCTTGTCTGGTCGGCTTGGCAGTGATCGGGTTCGAGGTGCCAGAAATCGACTCGTCTGGTCTGGTCGGCTTTGCAGTCATCGGGTTCGAGGTGCCGGAGATCGACTTGTCTGGTCTGGTCGGCTTGGCAGTGCCTAGTGTCTGAAGCTTTTCCTCCGTCCCTGGTGCTTGGAGTGGCATCGTGTTGCGGGTTCGAGTCCCGTCGAGCTGGATCGTTGAAGACCACACGAGGTGGACAGGTCCAAGTGCAGGCTCTGGTCTCCAGCTCCCTTTCCTCGAGCTGGAAGACTTCAATAAAGACCATTGGGGTCCACTTCTGCGTGTGTGTGTCTGTGTGTGGGCCCGTCTATAAGTAAAACTGTGAAGTGCCTTGTTCATGATTTGCATTTCATTTCTATTAGTCGTGATAACTCTGCTTCTTACGTGCTCCCCTCCTTCCCCACCTATTATAAATAAACCCATGTGTTAAATGTATCAGTTCGTTTTTGTGTTTCTTTTATTGGTTGAACACGGTGCGTGTTGGGAATTAGCCAGGCTGTTGCCGCTGTAAAAGTGACATTTGGACCGACGAAAGCTCGGTGACCATCCGCTCGGGTTGCACACGGTTCGAGTACGCTGGCGACTCGTTCCGTACGAGCATCGTCAAGGGTGAATTTCCCCGGTAGTTGGATGGCGTGAGTACTTAGGTAAATTGGAGTTAGATAAGTGGACCCTACCTCACGCCATCAAAATATTGGCGAACTTTGGTCCGATAAGGGACCCGTTGGCTCCGGAGTTATCCGGGGTGATGACCTATACATTCCGGGTGATCGGTGGAGCCGACTCTACTGCTCCATCTGGTGGTCGTGCTCGTCGGACGTCGCCAATACCCGGCCCTGCAACGATATCGCTAAGTACATGTTTCTAGTTCGGGTCCCGTCCCTAGTGTAATGGGAATTAAATGTTCGTACCCTGCGGAGTTATTTTGATAGTCAGGGTTTTCTTTTACATCACTTACAACAACAACTCTCTGCTTTTGGCATTGTCTGTGCTCTTTGCTCGCCGGCAAGTGAGCGCGTGCGTGGGCGGAGTCTAACATGGGCATGGCGCCCCTCTTTGGCCAATCGGCAAGGAGCGGGCGTCTCACCCGCGCCGTCTCCCACTAAAGACCATCGCCATTACACACGTGGCCGGAGGTGAGGAGGTAGGCGGAGCTACAAACGCCTCCGATCGGGACTCCACCCAGAAGGGTGGGAGTTTCCCCACCTACCGTGGGCCTGTCCAATAGAAGACGGCCAGGGAATCGCGTGATGGGTCCGACCAATCAGGGGCCAGTGGCCAGGAGAAGAAGCCCCTCCCTCCTGAAGTGAAGTGTGTGGTTGTCGGGACGAGCGTAGAGAGTTTTGCGTCCTGGGTGTCTTGAAGCACGTCTGCCTGGGTTTGCGGCGAACTGCATCCCACGCTTCGGAGGTGTCTCATCTGGTGCATTACAGCGAGCAGTCGATTTTCATCAAGGGAGATCACCTCGTCTCGCCTCCTCTGGATTCGGCTGCCCTGGTCCGTCCTTTGGTGACCGGAGCTCCGGGAAGGGGTGGACGGCCAGCTGCACGCTTGCCAGGTAGCCAGCCGTCCTGACTCCCAGCCGAACTATCCTCCTCGGCTGGAGAGCCGAATGAAGTCCGGCGGGTCCATTTTCTTTTGGGTGTGCGAAAACACGAGAATATGTCTTGTCTAAGTAGAACTGTTAAGTGCTTTTTGTTGTACATTATTCACATTCCTTATTCGGATAACTCTGCTCTTTGTGTGTTCCCTTCCCCCTATTGTAAATAAATCGCCCTCTTGTTGAATGTCCCAGCTCGTCCTTGCCCTTTCTGCCATTGGTTTGCCGCGCTGCAGACGGAAATTAGGAAGACCGTTGCCGTAGTTGTACATTTGGACCGACAGGCCTCAGCAACCATCCGCTCCGGTTACGCACGGTTCGAGCACGGTAACGGCTCGTTCCGCTCGAGGCCTGCCAAGGGTGTGAATTCACCAGTAGCTTTGCCACATGGGTACTTAGGTATATTGAAGTTGGCAATTAACCCTACTCTACGCGGTCGAATTATTGGCGATTCATGGTCCTGTAAGGGACCCGTACTTTCGGATTTATCTGAAAGGTACGTCCTAACTTCCGGGTGTTCGGTGGAGCCGACTCTACTGCTCCATCTAGCGGTCGTGCTCGCCACTGAGACCCGGCCCCACAACAATAGTACCGGTCGACCAAGCACAAGTGCAGCAGATGTTGAACGAGTGCATGAATCATTTCAACAAAGTCTCAGAAAATCCGTTTGATGTGTATCCACAGAACTGGGACTACCAACCACACAGGATTTTGCATAAAAGATTGAAGGATTGTCCCTTTAAGATGCAGATTCTGCAGGAAATCAATCCAAATGATGGACCCAAACATTAGGCATTTGCATTCGAAATGCTCAGTCACATAGAGGATGACGAAGATTACCTGAAAAGGTCATGTTCACAGTCGAAGCTTGCTTTCATGTTTTGGGGGAGGTCACCCAGCACAATGTGAGGATCTGGGCTCTTTAAAACCCCACGTGGTCATTGAACACATACGTGATAGTCCAAAGGTCAGTGTGGTGTGACCTTCTCCATGACTGCTTGGTGGGTCCGTTTTTCTTTGTGGAGGATAAAGTGATCTCAACAATTCACATGAACTTGTTAGAATGATTCGCCTTCCCACAGATTGAAGATCTGCAACCCGATATTATTTTTCAACAGGATAGCACTCCCCCTCATTGGGCCTTAGTCGTTCGAGCCATTTGGAATGAAAAATTTCCAGGTTGCTGGATTGGCCGAGAAGGACCAGCATATCACCAGACATAACCCCCCTTGATTTTTAGCTTATCTGGAATTTAAATTCCAGATGAGGTATTGTCATCACGCACCGTCCGTCTGTCCATCCGTCCGTCTCATATTTTGACTCTCCCGGCCAAACCGGTTGGGCCAATCCGGCTGAAATTTGGCAGCAATATTCCTACTCCTGACTGGTAACAGGAATTACAAAGTTCGTTTCGGTCACATGACTATAAGTAGGTCAAAATGGCTGATTTAATAAATTTCTTCAAAAATCTTCTTCTCCAGATCCACCAGTCAGAATGCTACCAAATTTGGGTTATAACATTCGGCCAGGGTAGGGATGTTAAATTGCCGGTCATGCCTACCACATGATGCAATTAATAGACGTATGAGCAGTCTGCAACTGATGTTCAAGCAGTGCGTAATTAATATACATATGGTCACACAGCTTCACTGTGAAAGGAACATTCCAATAGTACGTAATTTATAGACGTTCGTGTTGTCTGCAATGAACAAACAGGACGTGATTAATAGGCACATCGTCTTCACGGACTGACGAACAGTTTCACGGCTTCACGGCTTCACCGCCTCACCGTGCTTTTTGGTTTTATTTACTAAAGACTGTATAAAAATAGATTCTACCCCTTGCCCCCCCCACCCCCCCACTCAAGCCTGGCTTTTGGGTCATTCTGCTATGTGGATTACCACATTTGCAAAACGATGCGATTATCATTTTAAAATATATATTAAAATGCTTCGTGTTTTATATATTTTGTTATTCTGGTGTGGATTAAATCCATCTACGTGATTAAATTGTTTTAATACTCGTTTCTGTTGATTTAGGGGATGGTTTTGATATGTATCACTTTTGGATTGATGCTGTCTGCTGTCCATTCCCCACCCCCCACCCCTCTCCCCCCATGATCCTGGCATGCTTTGGTTGAGTCCACATTTACGTTCGATTTCCCTTCCAAATATAACGATTAATGTTTTATATATCACTGCGGACCCTGGGTCAGGGTGAGAAGAGCACGAGGGGAGGGGGGGGGGAGCTACCTCGGGTCCCCACCAGACTCCGGAATCACAGGCCGTCGCACACGGATAACTCCATGACACGGCGGGTCGCTAACCGACCGTGAACGCCGATAACTCAACCACGTGACCTAGGGTCCTCTGTCTATGGGTTAACCACGTTACCTAATTAATCACGTGACCTAATTACCGGGGGGCACACCCTTGGTACGCCCTGTCCGAACCGGATCACCTTACCGGATCAGATGCAACCGAGCGACTGCCAAGGACGTACCTGCCAAGAAGTGGGCGCGGCAAACAGGCAGAAACAGTGCGAGGCAGGCAGGCAAGAGGGAGGAGAGAGGGCGGACGGCTTTGCGATCCGCCTTTTATAAGCACTGGGCGAAGGGTGGGGCAACAAACTAAAGCGACGCGCCGTCATCCGAATCGTGCCCTTCCATTGGATCCCAGCCCTGCCCTGCCAGGCTCCTGGGGCCGGAAACGGCCTCATTCACACATCCGGCACAACACGGTCCGGAGCCCTGCACCAAACTCCCGGGCCGTGTTCTGGCGACTGGACGAGGGTCGTGTCGGTCCCGCATGCCCATTCCGGGCACCCCTGGCAAGTGCGGTTGGTGCTGTTAATGTGCTTGGCCCGTCCCCGCGCCACGCGGTCCAAGTGGCCTGGGTTGTGCAGCATGCTCGTTTGGTGGCAAATTGCCTTGATGCGGAGGTGCGTGGAGATTTTTCCTTTGTGCGGGAGATGTTGGTGGTCGAGGTGGTGATCTTCTGGTGAGCGAATGTGGAGCAAGGTGAGATGCCGTTATAAATTGGCATGCAGATTCGAATGAAAGTGCATGCCATGCACGTCCTGCACAGTGTTGGTGGAGAGTCTCTCATAGGGTGGCCTCCTGAGCGCAGTGCTTGCTTCGATTTGTATCATGGATAAAAGGAAAGGGTTGGAATGAAAATCAGGATTGAATGGAAGATAGAGATATAATTAGACCTACCTATAAGACCCACGCAATGCGCTTCATCCCATTAACCCATTAGACATGAGGGGAAGGTCTGACTGCACGAAGACTAATGAGATAACTGCCTGGGGATCACTGTATGTTGGGTGCCATTGCCTTAGAGGCATGCGGTTTTGCGGATCGGCAACAATATTTTTAAATTTTGGGTTGGCGATTCAGCGATCTCTCATTGTGGTACTTTAACAATGTATTTTGACATCTTTTTAAGTCTTGGTAGTTCAGAAAACATGAGAATAAAAGTTATGGCTTTTGAATGCTTATGACTTCACTCCTTAGGAATTTATGAGCATATCTTTGTGTACACATTTGAATGGGTGGCCATTTTTCTCCCGTATCATCCCTCTATATCAGTGATTCTCAACCCTTCCTCTGTCATTTACCCCCGTCAGCTTGCTGTATTTCACCATTTACCCCCTTACTCCCATGCAAAAAAATGCATAGCCGGCATAGAGGCACAGAAAAAAAAAAGATGGAACAACTTTATTATTAAGGTTTTGCACAAAATAAACTTTGATAAACGAAAAAGAAAAAACATACAGTCCACTTATATCATACAAGATCAAACAAAAATACCAGAAGCATTATCAGTGGGAAATCTGCTGATTCATTGAGTCAACTGGTATATTTATTGGAGGAGTCAATATTAAAAAAAATATATTTCATAAGAAAAAAGAAAAAAAAAATAGAAAATTGCGGTGTCGGGCGGGGGGGGGGGGTGGGATTTATTTTTGAGTCTGTATAGGATAATTTGTATAGAATGTGAGAGTCTGTATGTTATAATAAAATTATATTAATTGTTGTCTGTCTCACATCACAACGATAACGGTGTTATTGATTTTGTCTGAAGTTGCTAAAAAAAATCGTCATAACTTAATTTTCAGGTATGATATATTTACCCCCTGCCATGTAAATTTTTACCCCCAAGGGGTAAATTTACCCCTGGTTGAGAATCACTGCTCTACATGGAATAATACCATACTCCATGATACTATATTGTGCCAATTTTGAGCCCCCGGGGCAAAAACGAGGCACCTATACAGAGCATAAACCAAGTTATATTCTGTTTAGCTTTTAAGTATACCAGCAGAGTACCCACTGTTGGGGTGATCTTCCAAGCATTCAACATGCTCTTCTGACACGTACCTTTATTTGGGCGGTGTATCGGCAACTGACAGCTGCCTCAATTACTCCCCAAAATAAACAAAACACCCGGGTTACATGCGTGAAGCAAAAACATACCGACTGCTGAGAATTCAAAACACCTCACTGCGTTGGAAAATGTGGCCACAGGAATACTGCACTGTAAATGGTGAAGACTTGTAATACCTTCCCCCACCTGTAGGCGGCGCTACACAATACACATTAACATAGAAAATTTGCGTCCTCTCCCCCATATCCTCCCACCTCCACCCCAAGCCCACCGGCAAAGATAAAAACACACCTATACACTAATTGGGGTCCTGCTGATCCTATGTAGCAAGCCTGGAAGTAATTGGCCCAGAACTGTAGGAGTAGCATGACAAACAAGCAAACACAAACAAATAAACAAACAAACACCGGTCCATGAATTCGAGCAATTGGATTCTGTATTGTATTCATGTGAGCAGATGTGCATTGTGAGTGTTTATTTCGAAATCCTACATGTACCTCTTCATATTCAACAATCCACATCCATTTCTCACATACTATGCACCGGATACCGTATCTCCACGAAATTGTCCTAACTTGCCATTCGCCGTTCATTAAACCCCGGAATCCATCCCATACGCAACCGCCTCAGTCCGGATTGTTGACACCCGGGTTCAATCAATCGTCCCAACAAAGCCAGTGTGTTAGAACTGTGAGGAATTGAGGACCAATCACCGGGTGTCACCAAGGGTTGGAGTATCAGAATACCAAGGAAGTATCAATTGGTGGGCAAGCTCTTCCTCCGGAGTGGGGTGGCACAAGCTGCTCGTTAATCTGTGCTGCTTGCATCGACCATCAACCCCCGCTTTGCCTCGTATACTTTCTGCATTTTCCCACCAAAAGCGAAATCCAGTTCACACTGCGAACCACCATCAGTGTGTATGGAGAGGGCAGCACGTAGGCGACGACGAGCAGGGATCGCAAACGGAGCGTGAGGGGTCCGGACACCAGACCATCAGCAGGACCATTGGCGGTAGGACTATTTGTCAAACTAATACACCTACACCTCGACCTTAAGGTAACTAATTGTTGCCCCATGAAGACAATTTCACCTTGCACAGTTCAGTACATGGTGTGAAAATCGAAATTATGGGTGGAGGTACTTTGATAAGTTTAATTTGTTCCTTGGCCAACCTTGTCTAATTATTTCGCAAAGTTTCTCCTTCACTGGATTATCTGCTGTTGCATAGTTTAGTTGCAGCCAGTGAGTCAGTCTTCAACGAGAAGCAACGCGCTGTGGTCTAATTCTTCCAGCTCAAGCGGAAATTCACAAAAGTTGACTTCAGGCAGATATGCTCTGCTTTGGTTGTCTGCCAGGAACATCTTCTTTGTTTTCTTGTATTTTGCCTTCAAACTATGATCTGATTGTCCTTTGTAACCAGAGACAGCCATTCACATGTGACATGTCAACAACCTGGGTATGCGAATTAGACTTGTTATGTCGGAGATGCTGTTCAAACAGTAACCACACTCTAAGATAGCAAGCAGTCTAACCCACTGTCATTGAGTGTCCAAGAAGACCAGACCCACGGTCCAGGCAGGAATTTTGAATTTGGCCAGGGTGCCACCAATAACTCACCAATTCTTCGAGTCTTCGTGAAGGATACAGTGGGATCTTTAACATCCACCAACTAATGCTCACAGACGGGCCACACAGTCCCGTCCGTGTGTCCTATCGAGGACAAGGGACGCCCACTCGAGAGACGACTCAAACATTGGCGTATCATCCTACCTGAAGAACGCCAGGACGATGGCTTATAACTGGGCCATCAAACCCACGCTGGCCAGCTCAGAGGTGAGTGCACATTCCTTAAAGCTATCCTGCGAGAGCCCCTTCAGTCTATACTTCTGTAGCATCAGAAACCTTCTCTATTGTCCTTTGTGTGGATTATTTAGTGGCTTGTATATCATTGTTTCCAATACATGGTGGTCTGTTTCTATATTAATAAGTTCTCAGGCGTTGATGTGGGCTTCAATCAATCACAGGCAAATCCAACTGCAATCCCAAAATCTAATCCGGCTTGTTCTTGTCACCTAACCAAATCATCCACTTAGTTTATCATAACTCGTTCACAACGTTTTAAAATATTATGCTCTGTATCGTTTTTGGCCCTATCTCTCAATGGTAACGAATCACTTGGAAAAAAAAAGTCAAAAACTATTTCATCCGGATCCGAATTTGGATCAGCAACAAAATCAAATCGTTTCTTCCTTGTCACACATCCAACCTATCTGCCAAATTTAGTTCGAATCCGTCAACAACTTTTTGAAATATCGATTTCACAGACATACAGACTGGAATGGAAACATCTTCGGTGGAGGAGGTAGCCCTTCTTTAATTAATGTGCAGGGTGGTCAAAATGTCTTGTCACCCCTTGTAAAAATTGCGGCATTGCCTTTTATAGCATTAGCTGACAACACTGAAGTGTTCTACAAGTTATACCACATATATTTGCAGTATTTACTTACTTTATTACACATTTTACACCATATGATACAAGCCTTTAAGTGTCCAGTGAATCCGTTTGTGCTCCATCACTCAATCTAAAAATATAGGGGGGGGGAAATCTTTTTGGGGGGGGTGGTTAGGTTCATGAAAAATCTGGTTATGTTCACTCAATCTGAAAAAGGGAAAAGGAAACAAATTAACACTCTGCACACACAGGGAATGTCACATTTATTTTTTGCAAGGGGTGACAAAACATTGTGGCCATGCAGTGGAACTGATCCCTGAGGAAGCCCATTACCTGCGTCCTCCCAGCCAGATATTCTCTGATTCACAACCGCTCTTTGCTTCCTATCACTCAGCCAGTTTCCAATCCAGTGAGCAACTCGACCAACCAGCCCTTACCTTAGCTCACTCACTAGATTTACGTTGGTGGACGTGACGTCTGAATTTTAACAGAGTAACCACAGGTCCAGGAGACGGCTTTCTTCCAAAGGTAGTGTATTCCTCAATGCAGAACCATACAGCGTAACGAGCATTCCAAGCAGGTGTAGCACATAGCATGAGTCAAAAGCTCCACCAAGATCACACTTTCTTATCCTCTTCGTGCCCAAAACCAACGACAGAAGTGACTCAAAGAAAATCCCTAAATTCAAATAACTGCCTGCTAGCAGCAGTTGCGTATCGATCATTAATAATAACCGACTATTGTGCTTACATATTACTTCCGCATCTCGAAATAAATGTCCTCATTTCTTAATCTGGAAGAAAAAAACAAGCTCAAATGAGCTAAGATCCTCGTCCTCATAATGATGACGTCATAAAAACGAATATGACGTCATTGTGATGTATCAGGTTTGCGATAAATTATCTGTGCTAATGCCCGGCTTGATTCCCGCAAACAAAATTCAAACGGCTTGCCTAGTTTCGGAGATAATGGTATCGGCGATTTCCATTAGCGGCGATATTATGACGTCAACTTTTTTTCTAGGAAGAATTTCCAAAATCGGAGATGGTTACTGCCTGCGCGTGGGCTTTCTGCATATACATGGCAAGTTTCACGAAGATCCGATGATTAACTCTGGGTTGTGAAACAAAAAATGTCAAAAAATAGGAATGACGTCATAAAAATTGATATGACGTCATAGTGATGTATCATATGTGCCGTAATTAATCTCTGCTAATGCCCTGTTCGATTCCCACAAACTGAATTTAAAAAGCTTGCCTAGTTTCGGAGATAATTTTTTTCGGCGATTTTCCATTAGCGGAGATATTATGACGTCATAACTTTTTTTTCTCGGAGAAATTTTCAAAATCGGAGATGGTTACTGTCCGCGCAGGGTATTTCTACATATATGCGCCAAGTTTCAGGAAGTTTCGATGTAAACTGTAGGCTGTGAAACAAAAAAAGTCCACAAGAAGAAGATGAAGAACAACAACGTGAGTAAGACTTCGAGATCCTCCACGAGGATCTAACAACAGTTGTCTGCACAAATCAAGATTACAGTTCAACAAGAGAACAAGAGCGACATAATTAGTCCAATACAAAGTCCTTGAAATAATGTAAGTTTTTTTCGTCCTTGAGGTTGGACAATGGACAGGCGTCGCACTCGATGAAGCGGGCGAGTCACCAAGCGTTCCCAGCTGCGAAGATGATAGTCATGGTCGTGGCTGTTGAAGTCGTGTCAATTGTTGATAGCCTGTTACTTCATTCTTGTCTGTTATCAAGGGCTGTTTGAGGTCTGGGTCGCTGAGACAGCAACTCGTACTGTCCCCATTGTTGTTGAGGCTGTGGCATGGGAGAAGGCAAGAAGCCAGCCAAAGCAGTCAATTGTGGTGGTGTTGTCACTGAAGGCTGAGGACTCGGCGCAGGCATTGATGAGAGAGTGTAGTAGGTGTGAAGTAAAGTTTCAGATGATTATAGTGCAGAATCCTTGTCTTGGCATGTGGGTTTAAAAGCTCTTTGATTTCAAAGTTCACTGGAGGATGCTTTTTTGATACAGAGATGGGACAAAGCACTTTATAAGAGCCAACCCAACGTAGAGCAACTTTGTGATGAGAGGTAGCTGGATCATCCACACGCACCAGGACGCCCAGCGAGGTCAGGAAATATGCTTCAGGCGTTTGTCATAGTATAACTTTTGCTGATGTTTTGATCTCTCGTTGGATCTGGAAACTTCCTCAAAAGCCTTTTGTAAGCTGAGTTTGAGCGAGGCCACATACTCTGCTGGTGTCCCAAGTGTTGGAGATGTCCCCGGCTGAGCTTTCTTAAGAAGAACCTGGAGAGGTAAATTGGTTTCACGTCCATGTGCAGAATAGAAGTGAGTGATGCCTATGCTGGCATGAGTCGTCGTGTTGTAGGCCACTTCAATCTGGTGGAGATGTTTGTCCCATTCAATTCCCCTGTGAAACTAGGTTTTGGCAAGTTCATCCTTCATGGTACGATTGCAACGTTCCATTGCGCCATCACATCGTGGCTGATATGCTGACGTTCGGAGCTTGTGAATTGCCAGGTGAGAGCAGAGATCCTTGATGAAGTTGGTTTCAAGCTGGCATGCCCTGATCCAAATGCAAGCCTCAGGGACTCCGTGTTGATGGATGTACTGCTCAAAAATACAGCCTGCCACAGATTAAACTACTTGGCCTTGCAGAGGGTGAAGATTGACAAACCTAGAGTGGAGATCAATGACAACAAGCACATAGCGATGACCTTTCCTGGATGTGGGAAGCTCTGTCAAATCGGCAGCAATGATCTGAAAGGGTCTTGATGGTGAAATGGGCACCAAAGGGGCCTGGTGCCAAGGCATAGGAGACCTTTGCGATTGACAGGTGGGACATCATTGGCAGTGGTCTGAAATGTCAACAGACATGTAAGGCCAATAAAATGACTGAGTAGCTTTGTGCAGTGTTCTGTAATAGCTATAAAGTCCAGATGTGGGATCTCCATGGATATGTTGTAGCACATGGGGGAATTAAACACTTCGGGATCACCACTTGCAGCAACTCACTTCAAGAGGGTGAATGGCGTATCCATCAATACAGGAGATCATCCTTCACTGTAAGATGATCAAACTGAGTCCACAGTATCCTGAGGTAGGGCGAGGCATTCATTGCGCAATCACCAAATCAACAGTTCTTTCCCATATGTCATCAATTGGAATACAATTTTTAGATCAGGATCATAATGTTCAAGGTCAAGGATGTCCCAATCAGCAGAATTAATGTCCACTAGGTTAAGGTCTGTGAGCAGTACAGTCTCATGTTCCTGAGTAGTGTTGTGAGCAGAAAACATGAATAATGCATCAGGCTTATTTGGAGTCATTGAAAAGGTCTTATGGAGAGGGTCGTTGCAGGAGACCACCGCTGTGGCTTGTGTTTGGGTGGCTGTTGATGTATTTCTTGCACTAATGCAACTTACAAATGGTGGATCTGATAGTGGTGTGTTCACCAATGGAGAGGTGTCGTCTGGGCATCAAGACATGGTGTCCGCATTGTGATGCTTTGACTGTAACAGAGGCAATTTGTTGTCATAGAATGGCAAGTGTCCTTGGACCAAATCAATGGTGATGTGGTGTTGTGTGAGGAAATCCTAGCCAATAATGACAGGATAATTAGCAATGTGGATGACATGGAACACATGCTTCAATATGTGGCTTCACAGATACAGATGTACATTGAGAGAGCCAAGCATGTCAAGAAGATTTCCTGTTACAGATGATACAAAAACAAAGGACTTCACGAGGGTTTGTGATCGCAGGGTTGGAATGGATTGGCGACATGTTTCTGTAATGAGTGAGATGCTTGATGGACCGGTTGCATTGAATAAGCTGGCATCTGGTCCGCAATGTCAGCTAATGGACGTTTCCCTGAAGGTTCCTTCTCATCGAAGTCCTGGTATCTCTTGGGCATGTGAAAACGCACTCCCCGCAAGGATGAGTCATACCTTGGACGTGAAGAATCCCCCATGCAGGAGTACCTTGGAGGACTAAAAGAATGATGTGAATATCATTGTTGAGGTGAGTAAGGTGAAGAATGCCATCTCTCTGAGGATACATCTATGTACAAGTTGCTGTGGAGGTTTTGAAACAACTCCTATGTGCGTAGTGGAGTACAAAGGAGAAGAGACTTCCATGAGCTTGTCGGCGAGGTCCCCCAGTTGTTTGATGTTGACAGCCTTTATAGTTGAGGCCAAGATCATTTGTACATTGATGGGAAGTCTTTAGAGAAACAGCTGTCTTAAGATGGCATTCTCAAATTAGTCCTGCAGTGTAGTCTGATAATTCAGATCAATTGTTCAAATTTGCATAAAAGCACCAAAATTGGTACACATGTAGAATAATATATTCCGAACAATTCTAGATATGGAGCCACCCAAGATTGTGCCTTGGTCAGCTTCAGCGACCATTTTCCAAAATGGCCGCCATTCTACTTTAGCGAAATTGGCTATATGCTCTTATTTTCTTATGTATTGGTGGTAGATTTTAGGAAAGTGTAAAATTCAGTAAATTGACCATGAAAATGCGTATTGAAATATTATGAGCCAGTATTTTAGGTAAAAAAGCCATTATTTGATTTGTAAATTGCTGATCTCCTGAAACTTTTCGCTGAAAAGTACCCATTATTGCCTGGAGAACAAGAGTCAAATGATATTCATCACATTCAATGGGTTTGGAATCAACAAAAATTGCATTATAGATTACATACTTTACTCTATTTTGAAAAGGGAACTGATAATGGTGATAATGACAAACTCAGAAAATGTAGTCAAATTATTGCACACTTCACTTTGAAGTGGCTACGGTTTACTGTCCACTACCATTCTACCAGGACACATGATACACGCATACATCAGTCCAGTACAATATGAGTTTCTGAGCTCAAGTGTACTGGCTCTGGATCAAGAAGTCAACACTTTTACAAGCAATGCGACTTTGTATTTGCACATTCTAAGCTAGGCCGATATCTCAGTCTGTGTCTACTGCGTCTGTCCTACTGGCATTCTCCTTCTATTCACAAGCACACAGTCCAGTGCATTGTAGATTCGCCTTCTTGCATTTGCAGCGGTTTCTACAGCCTTTTTTGCAGCCGCACGACACCAGTTCGAAGCAGCTTTTTGAAGCCTCAGGGAGTGTGGTCCAGAGCGGTTCATAGGACCCATCCTCTGTTTGCCGCCAGCCCCAGCTTGTTAGTGATGGAAGCACGGGTTGAGGAACCAAGACCTGCCCCCAGACATAGCCACCCTGGAAGACTGATCTCTTCACATGCTGTTCCAAAGCATCGTAGGTAGGTGGGATGCGCTGGACGGAGTTCCTCTTGGTGAAGAGTTTCTTTCTGGACTCGTTGACGTCCGTATATGGACTGGTGCGGTCATAGAGGAGCACCACAAACCTTTCAATGCAGTGCATTGTGTCATCCTGGATGTTGACTGGCATGGTGGTCACGGTTACAAGGGAATCTGTCAGTTCGGGAAACGAGTTCCATGTGGCCCAGGCAGATTTCTTCCCATGCCCCACGAATGCTGATACCTTGTCACATCCGGTCATGGCGTGGAAGACAGGGAGGGCACGTACCTTCTGTGGACCGAGGGAGGCAGCTATTTCATGGGCAGGGATGTAGCGGTAGTTCTTGCCCGTCCCAAAGGCAATCCAGAGTTCATCCACGCATGGTAGTGCCTGGGCTACCATCACCGCCAAGACGACGATGTCGGTGTCTACGGTTCGAACTTGAATCCGACGGTGGTCATGTTCTGCAGCATGGGCCACATGTAGCATGATGCGAGTGTCCGCCTCTTATTGACCACATGGAGCCAGAGAGCTTTCATCTTCCTGCCTTGGAAGGCAGATGACTGCTTCACCATCAGTGACTACCAGCTCCTTTGCCTCGTCATGGAAGGACTGCACCAGCACATCGGACAGGAAGGTGAAGAGCTCCACCTTGTTTGCGTCGACAAGTAGGAAACTCTGCCAGTTTCCTGGTATGGCTGCGGTGCTCAGCACTTCCAATTACAACACTACTTCCACCACTACCACCACCACAACAAGATACTTCTGAACCTGTCACATCCTGTGTGCGAAAATGGATTTCCCCATAAAAATGACCATTTTTCCCCAATACAATGGTTGGAAATATAATAAATCAACACAAATGACATTTGTATTGTTTTCCTTTGTAAATGCACATCTCATGGAGTATTTATCACCTCTGAGAAACCTACAAAGAGAATAACAATGACAGATATCCCATGTTGTTAAAGTAGAATGGCGGTCATTTTGGAAAATGGCCGCCAAAGCTGACCAAGGCAAAATCTCGAGTGGCTCCATATCCAGAATTGTTCAGAATACATTAGTCAACATATCTACCAATTTTGGTGCTTTTATGAAAAGTCGAACAATTGGTTTGCTATGCTGCAGTACTATATGTATTGTCCCCAAACAGCTGTCTCATTCTTTGCAAAAGCTGAGAGGGTTTTGTGTCACCAAACTTTTCAGAAATGAGTAGTTGGTGTAGTCTCTGTTTTTAATTATTTTTTTTTTAATCTCTGTCTCCATCTGGCCGGGTTTTTAAAATACCGAAAAATGTCCGGGATTTTGTCATGTTTTTTTGCTTTTGCATTTTCAAAGATATATTTTTGGATTTGGGATACTTTGTTGTTTTACAATATTTGAATGGTTAAACCATTTTTGTACATTTTCTTATGGTGATAAAATGTGGTTATGTAATGTTTGGACCATAACAGTTTGGTATAAGTCTGTACTGCTCCGACATGGCATAATGTACGTTTGAACATCGACACTCACGTGTCCACTTCCTGGAGGGGGGAGAGAGAGAGAGACAGAGACAGAGAGACAGACACAGCTCAATCCTCAATTCATTGTCATTTTTGAGTCAGTACCATGCACACTTGTTAGATTTTCTTCAAGAACTCTTCACAATACCAAAACAAAAGTGTAAATTCACTGCAGAACTAAAGAAAAATTCCCATGTTTTTCAAGTAGTCGAGAAGAATGGGAAGCAGAGTGCTTGGTATGTAGAGCTGGTACGTACGTCTCTGTGGCCAATAAAGGTGTTATTGATTTCTACATGGACTCGGACAAGCACAATATTTCCAGTACTAATTCAGTATTTTGACTAGAAGAAAGGCGGTTGGGAGTTAACATTAATTGAGGTCCGGAACACATCTAATCAGTCCTCTAATTGTTGAGGTTGCTATGTTTCTAGCTTTCGTGTAGTCCTCCCATCCATGTTTGCTTTCATTGTTTCTGCGATTTAGATATCTGTCCCAACACCTTCGTTTCTCCTTCACCGACTCAAGAGCTGCTTTGCTCATCCACTGTGGCAGTTTCTGAGTCATCTTCTTTCTCAAGGAGATGTAGTCCTCGACACAATTCTGAATGGTGCCTTCGAATATACCCCAGTAGTTCTTGATCCCAGTCAACCTCTATCAACTTTCGTCTCATCTTGACGTAATCTACTAGGTATAGTAGTTCCTGATTTGTCCCTCCTCCTCATTCTATGACTGGACTGTCATCTGAGATTAAAAAAAAAAAATGTCACGTGATCACTCTTGCCCAAGGGCGGACCAATTTCCATCCCGGATATCACCTCTTCCTTGTTAGTCAACACCAAGTCCAGGAGGATGGGAGTTTGCCCATCTCTATATCTTGTTGGTTGACGTAAATGTTGATGAAGAAATAGGTCATTTACACAGTCAAAGAAAGAATGTCTTGCATTAGAACCAGTTCCTCTGATGTTATTCAGTTGCCAATTTATCTCTCTGTATTTGGAATCTCCTTCCACAATTAACTCTGTGTAGTTCAGTCTGCTTGCGTTCTCCAACAGTGTACACAGTTCTTTATTGTTGACATTATTATTAATAGTGCGTGGCCGTACGTGCAAAAAAAAAAAAAACGACAAATAAACTTTCAAACAACCACACAGGCCGGTAAACGACCACTAGATTGGGGCATTGTGTTTATCTATAAATGCGCATAAGAAATCGAGAAATTATTAGAATACAGTAAGTCATCACTATGCGGAAGTCCGTGTACGTTTTAACCCGTAATGGGGAACGCGGCTGAGGATTCCATCCCCAACGGCCATGCCTACGCAGCAATGTGTCCTGTCATTGGTTGGTAAATAAATGGCCATAACTTGGGAACCATTTATCCGATTAATATCAAACATTGAAAAGGCACATCCTCAGGTCCCCAGTAATATACCTGGCAAGTTTCAATTAGATCAGACCAGTGGTTGTCGAGAAACAGCGGTCTCACACGCACGCATGCCGCACGCACACAGCTGGAATTATAGGTAGAAGATTCTATATATTAATACTGAAGGACCAATTTTGTGCTCCTCCTCGCGGTCGCGTCACGTTTTTCTCAGTACAGTACTGTGACCTGGACTGAAAGAAACTTCGTACCTGTAAGAGTGCATCGCACATCGTGGCAAATAGTCAACCTTCAACTCTGAAGCAGAATAAACACTTTTCGTTTTACATTCGTTTGCATGGCGACGTGTGACGTCACCGCTGAGAGGGGCGTAAGGACGTCATGACGTCATCGGTCATTCGCTGACGTCATTACGTCTGAGCGCGGCTTTGGCTCGTGATTATTAAAGCTTGTTGGACTCCTGTACACACAGCCAAACAGAAGCATAGTCTCTCCTTTCTTGATATTAAATCCATAATGACTCTTAAAACTTCCCCCCTCGTCTAAATTTGTTCAGGATCCTTCGATACCGTCTTTCAGGTAAATCGCCACCACTCCTTGTTTCACGACACATCATCCTTCCTCTGGAATCTGGAAGAAACATCGTGTCCGAGTGTATGACGTCACCAATTCGGTATCACAGGATGTTACTGAAACATAAACAAAATTGGGCTCTTATTTTTTGTTCACTTATTTTGCACACTTATGTAACGAAAGACACGATGGTGGACAAAAGATAAGTTTTTATGTATTTATGCCGTTTATGACAGCAACGACAGTGTAGTTCGCGGCAGTGCTACTAAAACTGGTGGAGTTATCCTTTCAAGGATCAGCAGCGTTTATTCACTAAACATTTTATTTATTCAATATAATTTGAAATGAATGAACATTTCAAAGTCTTTAGTGTATATCCGAAGCAGAAAAAAAAAATTACATGATAATGACGGTTATTGAGTGATACCGAGATGTCACGTGGTGTGAGCGTGACGTCAGGCGGAAGTTATAGGGATTTAAAGACGGCTCTGCTTTGTCTTCGGCCCAACGTACGTGTTGTTGGTACAGCGCTCTTGTAAGTGGTTTTGGAGGTTTTTTTTCGGGTTGGTGCACGCAGCAGCGGAACTGCTCCTTAAACGGAGACGAGCGATCGAAAGCGTTTGTCGCCGACGCTCCATTTTTGGCGTTGAACCGCACGTACGTTTCAGTGGGACAAACACGCACGCACAGTACGTGGGCCGTGCGTTCATCAAGCTGGGCCGGATTGAGGTGACCGGACCGTTCGCATGGAGTGTCCGCATCTGATGGTTTGCGTGCCCGCGGAGAGTGAACGCAGGTCCCTCCCACACGGTGGACCCTCGTCGTGGTGCTGCAGCGGTGAGACGCCGCCCGACCGGCCGACCGCCCGCAGCCCTTTACCCGGGTTCACATCACTCGCACTGTTGATGAATAAATAATAAATAACAACCGAGGGGGCACCTTTTGTGGAAAAACGAAGGAAATGAAATTGATAGAATGAAAGGACTGATTAAAGGATCGTTTGGTTTTTTTTTTTTTTTTTAACAACATCAATTTACTATTTTGTAACGTTTATAGAATACCATTTTAAAAGGTGTTCTTCATAATAAAAGAAGACAATATTTCCTCAGACATTGATTGATTGATTGAATTTTTTTTTTTTGGGGGGTGGGGGGGTTATAATTCTTTCTTCAGTGTCACGTGACATCCAAAGTCTTTGCCTTGTCAATTGATCGCCTTTAGTTCCCAGGAAGAGTGACGGTGAGGTATTAAAATAAATAAATCAATCAATGTGAAAGTCGAGCCGTTTATAAGATGGAATGAGTAAGAGAATGAAACGAGATGAAGGAGTTTTCCTTCTGCCCGGGACAGTACACACACACACGTCACGCCTTTGGAGGATTTTCCTTTGTTTCCGACTGTTTGTGTGTCGGCCTCGCATGGCCGGCGCTTCCTTTTGACTTGTGGATCACCGATTAATGCCACTTGACCTCACGAGTCACGACATTGGCTGTTTGTCTGCCTCTGTCAATGCTGCAAACAGAAGAGTATGTGATATACATAGGGGGGGGCTGGTGACAAACAATTGTTTCCAGGGGGGGCTGGTGACAAACAATTGTTTCGGGGGCTGGTGACAAACAATTGTTTCTGGGGGGCTGGTGACAAACAATTGTTTCTGGGGGCTGGTGACAAACAATTGTTTCTGGGGGGCTGGTGACAAACAATTGTTTCTGGGGGGCTGGTGACAAACAATTGTTTCCGGGGTGGGGCTGGTGACAATTGTTTCCGGGGGAGCTGGTGACAATTGTTTCCAGGGGTGGGGCTAGTGACAAACAATTGTTTCCAAGGGGGCTGGTGACAATTGTTTCTGGGGGGGGTGGGGCTGGTGACAAACAATTGTTTCCGGGGGAGCTGGTGACAATTGTTTCCGGGGGTGGGGCTGGTGACAAACAATTGTTTCTGGGGGGCTGGTGACAAACAATTGTTTCTGGGGGGGCTGGTGACAAACAATTGTTTCCGGGGGTGGGGCTGGTGACAATTGTTTCCGGGGGAGCTGGTGACAATTGTTTCCAGGGGTGGGGCTAGTGACAAACAATTGTTTCCAAGGGGGGCTGGTGACAATTGTTTCCGGGGGTGGGGCTGGTGACAAACAATTGTTTCCGGGGGGAGCTGGTGACAATTGTTTCTGGGGGGGGGCTGGTGACAATTGTTTCCGGGGTGGGGCTGGTGACAAACAATTGTTTCTGGGGGGGCTGGTGACAAACAATTGTTTCCAAGGGGGGCTGGTGACAATTGTTTCTGGGGGTGGGGCTGGTGACAAACAATTGTTTCTGGGGGTGGGGCTGGTGACAAACAATTGTTTCTGGGGGGGCTGGTGACAAACAATTGTTTCTGGGGGGGGGGCTGGTGGCAAAAAAATGTTTCCATGCACATGTAGTGGGTGTTTGTTTAGTGTTACTAGTTTGTTGATGGACATGCTGGGTTATGTACATGTGATCTTCAAGATAAGCTGTGTATGATGTGCTTCCTGCTGAGGTACGATAGTCTGTATTATTTATTACAGTGCATTGTGCTATGATGGTGCGTAAGATGAGCATTATAAGGATATGAGTAATGCGTAAAAAAAAAAATACCATGATGTGAAAAAAAAGGAACTTTTTTTTTTTCTTGCATTGGTTGAAAGAGCTCAAAAACGGGAGGTCACTATATATTTCTTAACAAAATGAAAAAAAACAAATTTGGGAGTGATCGGGGCAGCGGTCTGTTGCCGATACACTGCCCAGGTTCAATGTTTCGCCTGCTTGAAAAAATTACAATTTTCACGGGGTTTTGGATTAATTTGAAACAACTTTTACTTCATACTTTTTCTCTTCTTGAAGAGCGTTTCTATGGTTCAAGGTGGGATAGACAGCCTGCATATGTATGTGATATATCTTCTTCTTCTTCTTTCGGCTGCTCCCGTTAGGGGTCGCCACAGCGGATCATCCGTATGATCCGCATAGTGATTTGGCACATGTTTTACGCCGGATGCCCTTCCTGATGCAACCCTGGTCGCCTCTTACGACACAGGGATATGGTACACCTATTTTAACCGGGGTATACACCTGCCCAGTACACTGGTACTCATTTCGCCGACCTCCAAAGGATGACAGGCTGAGTCAACCCCCTGGTGTATTAATTCAGTGGCCCAACGGGGCTTGAACTCAGGACCTTTTGGATCCCAAGCCGCTGCCCTAACCACTGCGCCAACACCAGGCTTAGCCATATATGTATATGTATATGTATATGTATATGTATATGTATATGTATATGTATATGTATATGTATATGTATATGTATATGTATATGTATATGTATATGTATATGCATATGTATATATATAATTTCTGTTAACGTCTGTGCATAATTTGACGTTTCTCCTCCGAAACTGCCAGACGGATTGTTGCCACTTTCGGCATGCAGGTGCTCTGTGGTCTAATGAACAGCATAGGCTATATGAGATCGCGCCAGACGGACAGGTTTGGGAATTTTGGGCGATTTTCTAATTTTTACATTTGTTTGCATGGCGACGTGTGACGTCACCGCTGAGAGGCGTAATGACGTCATGACATCATTGGTCATTCGCTGACGTCATTGCGTCTGTGGTCTACAGACCGTCACCGCTGAGAGGCGTAATGCCACTCCGAGAAAACAGCGTCTGCAATGTAAAACCCTCTTCTGCACATGCTGACTACCTCAGAAGGTGAATTTGACACAAAAAATGTATCAAGAAACATTGTATTTAAAGAAATTAGATAAATCACATTGTGAACACTGGATATATTGACGTCCGAATGAACCCTCACTTTCGAAACTTCATGCAGACCGTGGGTTTGGCTAGTGTGTGTGTGTGTGTGTGTGTATATATATATATATATATATATATATATATATATATATATATATATATATATATATATATATATATATATATATATATATATATATATATATATATATATATATATATATATATATATATATCTGCCTGGTGTTGGCTTAATGGTTAGGGTAGTGGGCTTGGGATCTGAGGGTCCTGAGTTCAAATCCCGCTCAGCTGTTGAATTAACACCAGGTGGGGTTGACTCTGCCTGTCATCCTTCCGAGGTCGGCAAAATGAGTGCCAGCATACTGGTATACTGTGTCGGAGTGGCGACCCGTCCAAGATTGTTCCCAATAGCCAAGGAGACTGCTTCGGCGGCACCAACACTCTGCACAGAGTATGGTCCTAATGGATGGATGGATATATATCTCATACCAGGAAAGGCCCATCAAAAATATGATGGGTTGGAATTGCTTTATTCAAAATAGTCAAGGACGTTGTAAGATATGTTTCAATTCACAGCAAGAAAAAAAGTTGTTTTAAAACACTTCATGTACAAATGAGGTCATATTTTCCTTTTCTTCTGGGACATTACGTTTAGACGGTTCACCCTTATGAGAATGCCAAAGTCTGAAGCCTCGGCCTCGCATCAGATGTGCTTATATTTTCTTTATTTATTAGACATCCTACGTCCGT
This sequence comes from Eptatretus burgeri, assembly GCF_056783735.1. Classification (NCBI taxonomy): domain Eukaryota; kingdom Metazoa; phylum Chordata; class Myxini; order Myxiniformes; family Myxinidae; genus Eptatretus; species Eptatretus burgeri. The sequence goes on along the minus strand of NC_140972.1, from coordinate 80,902,487 downwards.
AAATGAACGCTCGTTTTACTCTGCACGCGTTGCACATCATGTGCAGAGAATTTCACCTCCATGCGCCATGCAGTTATTGTTATTTAAGAAAATGCATCTGTACACCGCCCATGAGGCCCGGTTGCAAGTCACCATCGATAATTTCAAAACAAGACACGTAATTACTCTTTTATGAAAAATGTTTTTCAATTTTTATTTTTATTTTTTGAGAAATAGAATGTTGTGAACACAGTTGTGTTAAAACAATTACCTTTAAAACCCTTCGTAAATCGTCTTTATGAAGGGGGACAGACAAATACACAAACACATATTGTTTTATATCGACAGATAGATGACGAAACTCACTTCCAAGGAAGGTAAACATCTACAGGTAAGGCTATTAGTATAAATATAAATTAAAATGCTGAGGTTGCATTGCTGGGTTAACTGTGTCGATGCAGCTGAGATTGTGGATTTATTGATGTCAAACCAAGACTGAGGTTTTGTACCCGATGTTTGGAGACTGTTTAAAATCTTTATGAAGAATTGAGCGTGGAGCTGATGATCTGGGCAGTTGGAAAATTTATCAATTGCTTTCAAGTTACTTTGGGTAAACAACTATTTTGAGGTTTGTAATCAAAATAAAGTTGGGTATAGGGTGTGGTAGAATTGGTGTAATTCACAAATTCCTTTAAATGTTATCGTAATGCTATAAGAATGGCTGTTTCTGTTCAATAAATGATAGTTGTGAGGGACAGATTTATAAAAAAAATAAACATGTCTGTCCGTCTCTCTGTCCATGAACCATGAATGTATATAATGTTTGTTTGCATGATTATATACAGTATATATGTATCTATATATATATAATATTGTTACGGAAATGGCCCTTATTGGACCATTAAATGCATACATATAGATGGGTTGTTTGGTAAAATGGATGTTATATGTGTGTCGGGAGGTGTGAGAGGCTGTTTATTGTTTGTGTGGTGAGGAACGAGGGCTCCCTCTTCTTCTTCCTCATCACTGACGATAGGCCCCGCCCAGTCGGCTGAAGGGGTGTGGCTAAAAAGATGAAGTGATGTGAAGGGGAGGAGTTTGTCGGCTTCACCGAGAGGCGGGCGCGTGTGTCGAAGGAGTGAACGAAAAGAGACTGGTGAAACTGTGAGCGCCGTGGTGGCGCCGATTGCCTGTACACGGGACAGCTGTCTGTTTTTCGTGAGGAACGAGCTGAAAGACAGGCAGGGAGGGCAACAGAGACACAACGAGTGTCGAGTCACGGTCTGCTGGATGAGCAGGGGCTTCGAAGCGAGCAAACGTAAGGGAGGCTGCCTGCACGTCGAATCGGCAACTGACTCTAAGGAAAGAAAAGGTGATTTGACAGAGAGAGAAACTGAGAGGACGTAGTTGGGAAGTCGGGCTTCGAGGCGGGAAGGCAGGAGAGGAGACGCCGGAGCCTCTGACGGTCCCTGCTGACACCAACGGCTCGATACGTTTGCCGATCTGCTTGCTGGAGCCCGGCACCTTGATTTGGGCCTTGTCTGGTGAACAGGCCAGGCCTGGATTTGTAATCTGGACCTTGAGAGAGATCGGCTGAGGCCCATCGTCGACATTGCACGGGGCCGGAACGCGCTGAGGAGGGAGTGTGCACGCGGCGCCTTGAGAAGGAAGAGTACGGCGCCGCCATCTTGCCCACGCGGCGCGTTCGAGCTGTGAGTTTGAATCCGTGGACATCTGCCTGTTGCGAGCGACATTCCTGCTTTTGACACTGTCCTCTCGTCCATGAGACATCACCAAGTACTCTGTCTTGTCTTGCATGCATGCTGTCTGTCTAGCTGTCTTTGTCTGCACGTTGTTTAAGACATATTTCGGTAGCGACCCCCTCAAAACCTGTAGTCCATGGTTCCCTAGTTAAGAACGGGTTGAGGATTGTTAATAAAAACATTGTCGTGAATTTTGCTTGTGTTGTGATCCCCGATGTTCCCCAATAAATCTGGTTAATTCGTATGAAGTATCCACTATGGATTAATTTGTGTCGCGTCGAGGAACGATCCGTTCGATTGGCATATAAAACCAAAATGGTTACAGACTGGCAGAAAACGCTCGGCATCTGACACAACCAATCTGTAACCGGGGGTTCTATTTCCCCAACTGGCAAGGTTCAGGATTACGTTGGTATCGCGATTGAAGACGCGTGACCCTTGGCCTGTGCTGAGCCGGCCGGCGTTGTAGATCCCGGAGACGGCTGGAGTAGGTTGAGAATCCCTCCGTCGCTGAATCCTTAACTATATAAATATGTGTGTGTATATATATATATATAATCAAGTAAAGTAAAAATGAGATTTT
>NC_140972.1:80860162-80895162 GCF_056783735.1 Eptatretus burgeri | reverse complement strand
GGGGAGGCTCACGCCCCTTTTTCTCCGTCCAATGGTCGGACGGCGTGGCCCCGCCTCCAAGCGCGTTTTCATCCGCGATTCTGCATACAAGCTCCTCCCCCGGTCTATAAAGACGCGAGCACAACGCAGCTCAGGTGTGCAGAAAGGGGTGCAGAAAGTGGCGCTAGTCGGAAGTCGTGGAGTCTGAGTCGTGTGTTTGCGAGGATCGGACGGCGAAGGGGACGGAGCTCAGAGTGGAGGTCGAGGGAGGAGTCGCGGAGTGTAGCAGGGACGCAGAAGAGAACTAGGGGGCGAGAGTTCGCCGGAGTCGGTGCGGTCCCGAGACCCCGCTAGCGGGACGGAGCGTCCGCCATTCCCCTCTTCCCACCCCGATCATCAACAATTTCCCCCATCCACGCTGAGATAGCGTCGGTAACCCCGTCCGCTCCCCGCCCCAACCGTGGTGTCGACCGACCAACACGTCCCTGTGCAACGCACGCCTGGAGGAGCTCACCGACCATACCAGGGGCACAGAGTCAGGCGCGTTACGCGGACATTGCGGCTAGCCTGCCATCGCGCCACGAGGGCGCCGATAAGACCACCTTTGGTCTCGTGGACCTGGCCGATCACCCAGTTCCCACGTTCATTTGGTCCACGGACCTGTCTGCCTCCTTGCATGTGAGGGTGGCTTGTATGTTCTTTGCTTTTGGTGTAAACGTGTGTGTGTGGTGCCAGTCTATTAAGTAAACCCGTATAAGTGCTTGTACTTTGCTTTATTCGGTAGTAACTCTGTGTATTGTTCTTGCTTTGACTGTTATATGTGATTTTTGTATGGCTGAAAATGCATTGTGTGTGTGTGTGTGTGTGTGTGTGTGTGTGTGTGTGTGTGTGTGTGTGTGTGTGTGTGTGTGTGTGTGTGTGTGTGTGTGGAATAAAGTGCTTGCTTGTTGAACTGTTTCCTGTTTCGTTGCGTCCTTTCCTTTGTTTGAAAGTTCCATCTTGCATCACGTAAGGGATTGGTAGTGGGTGTAGACACCCAATAAATAATCACGAAACGTCGAGGTCGACGATAACTCCGCTCAGTTATCCCTGCAGCACGGAACGAGCCGCTTAAGCGGTTCGTGTCTGGAGTCGACCTGTGGTGTGGTCCAAATCCTCGGTACGCTACCCGCGCGGGTACTTAGGTATATTGACATTCGGCGATTCACACTATTTCACAGATGCCAACCCTCCCGATTTCATCGGGAGGCTTCCGAAAATTCACCCAAACTCCCGCCCTTACGATCACTATCCTTATCCTCCCGAAATTTTGATATTTTTGCACTGTTCACTAATCAGAATGTACTAGTATGAGAATTGAATGAAAAGCATCGTCTGCTACGTATAGCATGTGGTAACTCCATAACGTTCGCTGCTACCAAATTGTACGTAAAAAATTGCAAATTCAAATGAGGAGCAGCGAAACATTGGGTCTGGATCTCGCTTATGCGATCATGCACTGAGATTTAGTGCATGCGGTATGTGTGCAATACAGTGCATGCGGTATGTATGCACAGTGTATATGCATGCGATACGCTCACTGCATGCAGCTGGGCCCCGTACCAGCCCGGCGGTCGCGACCACCGTGCGGTGTTTAACAGCCGCTAGAGTTCTACGAGTCGCGCTGCAGCTGTGGAACATCGACTTCGAAGTTACCGATGCTTCAAGCCCTCGATGTTGATTACGAAATGGCAGAAAAGAAGCTTACGAAGACCAAGAAATGGTCTCAGAAGTACAAGACCGAATACAGTCTCCAATACCCGTGTATTCGAAAGTCTGAAAGAGGAATTCATCATGCGTATTGTACAGTATGCAGCGTTGATATTTCAGTTGAGCACGGAGGTCGCGATGATATTCGGAAGCACGTTGGAAGCAAACGGCACACAGACATTGCAAAGGAGAGATCTTCGAGCACGAGTACCGGTACACTTCTGAATTATTTCACCAAACAAGGGACAAGCGAGGAAGAGGATGTTACCCGAGCGGAACTTCTCTTAAGTGGATTTATTGTGGAACATAACTTGCCCATATCAGTCTCAGATCATGCTGGACCTCTATTTCAAAAGATGTTTCCAGATTCAAAAGTTGCTTCAAAGTATGGATGTGCAAGAACAAAAACTTCAGCAATAATTGGTGAGTTGTCAAATGTTACTGCTTCATCTATTGCCGATATTGCGAGACTAGCTCCATTTAGCCTAGCTACAGACGGTAGCAATGACAGTGGTGAGGCCCAGCTATATCCTGTCCTGATTTCGTACTATGACAACAGGGCTGGGATTGTGAAGCAAGGTTTGCTAAGTTTGCCTGCGTGCAAACAAGATTCCACTGGAGAAAACATTTTCAAACTGCTTGATCATGAGTTCAGTGATAGGAAAATTCCGTGGGGAAATTGTGTTTCCTTTTGTGCTGATAATGCCTCTGTCATGGTGGGCAAGCACAAAGGAGTCGCTGCTTATATCCACAAACAAAATCCAGAGTGCTACATCATGGGATGCCCTTGCCATATGATGCACAATACGGCCAAGAAGGCGGCTCAGGCCTTACCCATTGAATTAGATGACTTTCTCATCGATATTTACTACTACTTGGACAAAAGTAGTAAACGCGTCAAAGGAGTGAAAGCACTGCAAGAACTCTGTGATGCCCCGACACACAAGATTCTGAAGCATGTCGCAACAAGGTGGCTGTCCCTTGGTCAGTGCCTAGACAGGCTGATTGAACAGTGGGAGCCACTTCGCCTCTTCTTCAAAGAAGAAGTACGAAGAAAAATGCAACCAACTGTAGCCAAGGCTCTAACAACGAGCAAGAAGGACGGCACTGTATCTACTGCCAGTACTGGCACTGCAGGATCAAGCACTAGTGGAGCAGCATTCACCACTACCACTGCAGTATCTGCTGCGAAGAAGACAGCAGGGACAGCACCAAAACCAATGCTGAGAGCAGGTAGCATCACCGGCCCTTCATCACGTTCATCTACAAAGCAGATCCCTTCAGAGTCGAGAAAGACTGTGATAGTCCCATCTACAGGCAAAGAAGGACCCAAGTTAAGTTCTGCTTTTGCCAAATCACTTGATAGAAGCTCAGCAAAACCTTCGAATCAGAGGTCTTCTTCCTTGGCTGCACCTACCTCAAGCTCTCTCCTCAAACGTAAAATTGGATCTGGTACTACGAGTCTGACCTCTTCTGCTGGCAGTAAACGCAAGTGTGATCGCCCTGCGGCTAAGTGTACTACGAGTTCTACAACTAAAAGCGCATCTTCCTCAAACACTGTGCAGGAATCTAGAGAAAAACGTGTCAACAGGATGTTCTTGTCTCCACAAACAAAACTCTATTGTTTCTTCCTTCGATATGCTAACAAGCTTTTTGAGAAGGGGAATCTTCTGCTCCAAAGAGACGAACCCTGTATTCATCTCCTGCACGGAGAATTGAATGGTCTTCTGAAAGATATCTTCGTACGGTTTTTGAAACCATCGGTGTCATCGGTTGCTCTGGTAAATGTACCCTTCTCTGACAGAAATCATCAGAAGAATGATGAGGACCTCATGATTGGGAACGATGCCAAACTGTATATAAGGGAACAAAGGAGTCTCAAGAAATCCACCTTCACTCTGAGTGAGTCAGACATCCAAGGTTTCTTCAGTGCAGTTCGCTCATATTATGTGAAAGGCTGCAATTACATCTTCAAAACCTGGCCGCTAGATGATGAATTAGCCAAGCATGCTCAGGTGCTGGATGTTAAGCTACACCAAGAAGTGGGGTTTGACTGTGTGGAGTTTTTCATCAAGAAATTCCCCTGTCTGTTCAGTGGCGGTGATAGTGACATAGACAGTCTTGAGAGTGAATTCGCTCACTACCAGGCAGACGCCTCCATAGCTACAATTGCTACTGAGACAGTGAGAGTGGATGAGCAGTGGCATCGGATTTCACAGCTCACAGATCCCTGCACTGGTGCCAAGAAGTATCCTAATTTGAGCAAAGTGATGAAGGGAATCTTGGTCAGTCCTCATTCGAACGCATCATGTGAGCGGGCACTCAGTCTTGTACGGAAGAATCATACTGAATTTCGTCCCAATTTGAGTGTCAAAACCCTGGAAGCTCTCTTAATTGAAAAACTAGCTCATAGCACCCCTTGCTACCAGAGAGAATACAGCAAAGACATAATCAGAAGGGCTAAAAGAGCCACACAGCTGTCACTCAGCAAAGCTGCCATGGAAAAAGCAAGCAGCAGTAGTACCAGCCAGTAAGGTAAGAAAAATATTGCTTCTTTTGTGCTTTTTGTTAATCTTTGATTGTCCCCTAACTTACTAATATTAACATACATGTAACATTAAAAAGTGCACAATTTTCCCCTTTTTTTGTTCAAAAAGTGGGAATTCTTAACATGTTAAATGCTCCAAAATAGGGCTCAGAGGGCACTAGAGAGCGTCTGGAACCCCAGAGCTTCCAGGGCCCTAAGGCGGGCCCTGGACCCCCCTGCAAGGGTCGAGCGCTCCGCGCTCGAGATGTGCGCTTTGCGCACATTATTTGGTGTCGGTTGCAAATCCTCCCTAATTCTGATTTCCAAAAGTTGGCATCTCTGCTATTTCGTGCGGGTAGAATGTGGACTGTGTTGTGGTGAGGTTAAACCCCCACCCGTGGCTAGCTCCTTGGCGGTAGTTCCAGGAGGGTCACGACCGAATTGTCCGTTCTGGTGGGCGACGTGTCGCGATTCGAATTACGTGGCCGATCGCACGCCGGGCGGGCGAAATTCGTAACAATATGTATGTATATATATACATATATGCATATATACATATATATATATATATATATATATATATATATGCAAATACATTCACATATATGTATACCGTGGTGCCCCCAGAATCCGAACGCCCCATTGTTTTAACAAATTGGAATCTGAACAATTTTTTTCTAGAAAAATTTTCCCTAAAAACCGAACACATTTTCGAAAACCGAACACAACGTGGCATTCATGTTTGTTCACGTGACTCTCCCGCCTGTTCGACCTGCATCTTCGCGCTTTGTTCATTCAGTTCGTCGGTGGAAGTACTCATGAAAGCATCTCTCATGTTTCGATCGCTACTTTACCTCGTGTTTTCACCTTGATTTGTGCATTTTTTTTTCTTTCAATTATCCCCTTGTGCATTCACCATGGCACCCAAGAAGAGCAGTGAAGCAAATAGGAATAAGAGGAAGTCCGTGAGAACGACAATTGAGTTGAAGAAAGAACTTATCGCGAAGCATGAGAGCGGTACGCGTGTGTCTGATCTCGCTGCCATGTTCGAGCTGCCGAAATCGACCGTGTGTAGGATTCTGAAAAATAATGAAGCGATAAAAGCATGAAAACCCGTCGTGAAGCGAACTCATTCAATGAACCCTCTGACAAATCGGCTTTAACGAACTCAACGTTTTTTTCGCGAGCATGGTAGTGAGGTCATGCTGCGTCACCCAATCGCTTCACCTCTTGATTCTCTCCCGTGGAACCGTGCGGTGAAAACGGCACGTTTGTGTCTCCAAAGAGTGTACTGGGATATAAAACACCATTTGGTGCTTCATGGTTAATTACGTACCTCCACCAGGCTGCACTGTTTACGTTTTGGATCTCAATGGCCACTGATAGGCCGGAGCTGCATCCAGACCTGATGGAAGAAGCGACAACGCTCCTGCTCACCCCCCAGGCTTGGAAAAAGATTCATGACCCAGAAAAGGTCATTTACTCATCTTATTTTGCCTTAAACATGGGTAATTTCAGTTGAAAGTGTCTTGAAAGTGGGTTTTCTTGGGGTCCAGGAATGGATTAATTCACTTTCCATTATTTCTTTTTGGGAAAATAGTTTTGGAATCCGAACTTTTTGGAATCCGAACAGCCTCTTGGAACGAATTCAATTCGGATTCTGGGGGCACCACTGTATATGCATATCTTCTTCTTCTTCTTTCGGCTGCTCCCATTAGGGGTCGCCACAGCGGATCATCCGTGTGATCCGCATAGTGATTTGGCACATGTTTTACGCCGGATGCCCTTCCTGACGCAACCCTGGTCGCCTCTTACGACACAGGGATATGGTACACCTATTTTAACCGGGGTATACACCAGCGCAGTATACTGGTACTCATTTCGCCGACCTCGGAAGGATGACAGGCTGAGATCAACCCCCTGGTGTATTAATTCAGTGGCCCAACGGGGCTTGAACTCAGGACCTTTTGGATCCCAAGCCGCTGCCCTAACCACTGCGCCAACACCAGGCTTCCTGAACACCACTGTATATGCACCACTGTATATGCATATATGTATGTTTATATGTGTGTATGTATATTTATATATATATATGTATGTATGTATATTTATATATAAATATACATACATACATACATATATATATATATATATATATATATATATATATATATATATATATATATATATATATATATATATATATATATATATATATATATATATAGATATATATATGTATGTATATTTATATATAAATATACATACATACATACCTATATATATGTATGTATGTATATTTATATGTATGTATGTATGTATATTTATATATATATATATATATATATATACATACATATATATAGTCGTGTTAATTGCCACCTTCAATATACCTAAGTACCCACGCGGCAAAGCTTACCGGGAAGCCTGGTGTTGGCTTTGTCGTTAGGGTGGTGGCTTGGGATCCTAGGGTCCTGAGTTCATGCCCCGTTGGCCACTGAATTAAAATACACCAGGAGGTTAACTCAGCCTGTCGTCCTTCCGAGGTCGGCAAAATGAGCACCAGTGTACTGATAAGGGGGACACTGCATCAGCGGCATAGTTGCGTCCCAACCAATGATGCAACCAGCAGCCACAGGCTGCACTCGATAGGGAGAAAGCTTACCGGGGAATTCACACCTTCGGCAGGCCTCGAGCGGAACGAGCGGTTACCATGCTCGAACCGTATGTAACCCAAGCGTATGGTTACCGAGGCCCGTCGGTCCAAATGCACAATTACGGCAGCAGCCTTCCTTATCCCCAAGACGCACTGTGGCAAACCAATGACAGAAATGACAAAGAACGAGCTGGTACATTCAACAAGAGGGGAATTTATTCACAATAATCGGGGGACGAGGGGAGCACGTAAGGGCAGAGTTATCCAAATAAGCAATGCAAATAATGTACAACAAAAAGCACTTAACAATTCTACTTATCGACGGGGCCCACGGACACACACGCACACACAGCTACCCAGAAAGAGATGGACCTCAAGGTCTTTATTACCCCTCCAGCTCGGAGGGAAGACGAGCTGAGGGAAAAGAACTTGCTGGTTTCCTGGCCGCGTTCGCGCGGGTCGACGTTAGCACCTTCCCGGAGCATCAGTCGCCAAAGAAAGGACCAGGGCAGCCGAACCCAGAGGAGGCGAGACGAGGTGATCTCCCGTGATGAGATGGTCGACCCCTTGTAGTAATGCGCCAGGCGAGACGCCTCGGATGCGCGCGATGCAGTCAGCCGCAGACCAGACAGAAGCGCGCTCGACCAGACGGGACACAATCTCTTAATCCTCTTTTCCTTCATCGTCCTTTTGGGGCGTGGTCCGCCCCCCGTCGCCTGCTCCCATTGGGTGGACGGCGTGTCATGGCTCCGCCTTCTTGCAAAGGTCCGCTCCAGCTATGGTCTGCGCGTCGCCCATTGGGCACAAAATGACGCATACCCTTATTTGGCGCCAAGCCAGAATGAAACGCTTCGTGTGCGCGCGAAGAGCGTGGACAATGCCTCGAGCAGAGTTGTCGTTGTTGGTGAAAATCCTATTTATAAAATAACTGCGCAGCGCACGTACAATTCATCACCCATTAAACATAGGACGGGACCCTATCTCGAAACACATACTTACCGATATAACTGATCTATAAGGACTCTGGCTGTTGCATGCAATGGGTTCCAGATTCATAACAATATAATCAGACCTAACTATGAGATTCACACAATGCACTTGTCCCGTTTGTCCCATTAAACAAGAAGGAAGGATCTTTCTGTACGTATATTCATGAAATATCTGTCTGAGGGCCACTGTATGATGGATGCCATTGCGTTGGAGGGATGCAGTTCCCAGAACCGTAACAGTATGTTGCTTGTGCTTTGAAAACGCAAATCAAGGCACCATTTTAGTCTTGTTTAGATCGAAACACAGTTTCTCTGTAAAGGTAATGCTATTGTTGGCTGGTAGCCAATGGCTTTGGGATGATGTAATGCGAATTTATCCAGTGATGAGTGTTGCAATTGTCGAATGACAGAGCAGATGTACTGGGCATCACATCGTTTGAATGTGTAAAAAATTCCTAAGTTCATGTTTCGTCGAGTCTGAGTGCACACAGATTGTGTTTTCAAAAGTTATTTGACAAAAGTTTGCCAAAAGCTTGTGCCTGAAGGTTTTCCCCTCAACTTCCGTGAAGGAAAGGTCCGACTCCAACGGAACGCGCGACAGGTGTTGATCCTTTTTTACACAGTTTCCAGCCAGTTTCATTCACCATTTGAATACAAGTCATGTTTTTGGCTCCGAAACCTTTTTCTTATTTGAAAATTGGTGGGGATGGTGGGAAAGGAAGAGGGGGTGTGGGCGTTGAAGAAGCAATGTTGAAAGCCTTTTGACACTCAACTATTGTTCATTGTTTTATTGGTTCGTGGGCGCCAGCAGTGACCACTATTTTCGTTGTGTCTGTCTGTCTGTCTGTCTGTTTGTGACTCTCTCCAGAGCATAGCTCCATGACGTTTGATGCGATCTTGATGAAACTTGGACACAAGCTAGATATCATGGTCGAGTTGTATCTTTTTGTATGAGGGGCGTCTCACGCCCGTTGTGTGCAGAGCCACGCCCACTTGAACTATTTATTTATTTTCTCTATTTTTCACGTAATTTCATTTCCTTGAAGCTGTGCATAATGTCCATAAGTACAACATATAAAAAATCCGATTTGATTTGAGCAATTTTGATGGAAGAGAGGTTTTTACGGTAGGGCTTCCTCAAAAGCTTCCACTAACTCAATTGTACCTAACGTAGCATTGTTCAATAATGCCCGCGAACCATCGTCGCCTCCCGGCTTGTTATCCCCTTCCCCAATCATTACCATATGCTCTTCTATTACCTCCTTTTAATGTTTGAGGCATTGTTAAAACTTTCTTTAACCAGGCCATACCTGATTTTGTAATATTAGCTATGTTAAAAGATGGCTGACAGGATGACCTAGAGGTACACAGACTCACCTCGAAGCTGCTAGGCTGGGTTCAAATCCCAACCCAGCTATAAACCGTCATCCCAGTGTTTCCCAGGCAGGGTGATTCATCAATGTGCGTGCCGTCCCTTGATCAACGTTAAACTGGGCATGCTGTCTGCTCGCATGAGTTAGTGGATGTTGAGGATCTCACAGTGCCCTTCACGAAGAGTAGACCAGTTACGTCCGGCACCATGAACCAATTACTAATTCCTACCCTAACTACTGCTGGGAAGACAAAGGCAAAGCCACCTTGTATAATCGTTGCCAAGAAACTGCTTCGACAGCACCGCCGTTCTGTAACAGAATATGCTACATCAGAATCATACTGTTAGAAGAAAGATTAACTGTAAATTGTTCAGTGTATGGGTGACAATGGAATCCCAAAGAATTAATTTCCACGAACAAAGCATGCTGTAAGCAATGGTGCTACCTGTACATTGTTCGTCATATACAGTTGCAGTATTAGAAGCTAATGGTCATTTTGACACTCGAGCTTTTGTGAGTTCGTGCAAACGGATTTTGCAAACCTTGCATTCTGCTCGTGCCAAAGAACTATAGTGACTCGTTTGATTATCAGGTTTTTCATTATCAAGCAACTGTAGTGAGGCCTTGCACATGTGCAGTCCTGTCGGCAGATGTACTTTTAGGTCCCCATAATGAATGGTTGTCACATGCTTAGGACACAGTGAAGCTGATTTGTAGGCTGTTGAGCAGCTTGAACTCCCAAGGAGACAAGTGGGATTGTCTGCTTCCAAATAATGCCATTCACACTCAAAACAAATACATTGTGTGCTTATACGAATCTAATTTGCGGTGACGAGATGAATAGGGCAAAGCAGAAAAGGTTTTGCATTGTCCTTTTCCACATATCCCATTGACACAGTAATCCAGCAACGTCATGAACGTTCACTGTTTGTTTCTGCATTTGTATTTTACAACAGATATATTCTGGCCCTTTCAGGATGTTTCCCATTCTTTCAGTCCTTGCACATTAGTGGCTCCCTTTGAACACGACATTATGGCACAAAGTGCATTCCAAACAGTCGCAGCATCGAGCCATCGGGCCATTGTTCCTGTGGTTAAAGGTTCTGTCCCCATCTGTTTAAGCCACAGCTTGGCCATTCTGAGATTGATGTGACAAGCTGGAAAAAATATAATGGAGGCTTTTGGAAACAGTGACAGCAGTAGCAGTTTTGTGGTTGCTTATTGTGTGTGTGTGTGTCTGCACAGTATGCCGCTCTAACAAAAACCCTTGGCTCTGTTTGACCTGCTTCACTGTTCACTGTGGAAGGTAAGTAAATCTGTTCTTCTTTGAATAATATATTACATTCAAGGTAAAATTTGCTGTGCTTTGCTTTGTAGACATTGATTGCAATCATTGAAATTCCCAGTGAGTGTGCACGCACCGTCGACAAGGAAAAATGAAAATGGGAACGTAATCTGTGCCAAGTTCTTGCCCAGTTGTTTTTCACCAGACATTGATTCCAATCAATCATACTTTATCGATTATGAACATATTTGTTGGGAAGTAACAATATTTGGGAATTGAGACACTTATTTGGGCTGCACTTATTGATGTCCTTCGGAGTTGAAAGTTAATATTATTATTATTATTATTATTATTATTATTATTACGTCTGCCACCGAAGGTGGATTGTATGTTTTCATCGATGTCTGTCTGTCTCTCTCTGTGAACAGGATATCTCAAAAAGTTGTGGACAGATTCAAAAAAAAAATTGGTAGAGAGGTTGGGTTTGTGTCGAGGATGAAATGATTCGATGTTTGCTGAAGATCCGGATTGGAGAATTTTTGAAATTTTAAAGTAATTCTTCACCGTTGAGAGATGGGGCCAAACACAATTTATATTACGATGTCTCAAAAAGTTATGGATGGATTCGGATGAAACTTGGTGTACAGGATGGGTGTCTGATAAGGAAGAAGTGATTCAATTTTGGTGAAGATCCGAATACGAGAGTTTTTAAAATGTAAAAGTAATTATTTACTGTTGAGAGATTGGGACAAAAACGATTTATGGTACGATATCTCAAAAAGTTTTGGACAAATTCAGACGAACCTTGGTGGACATGGTGGGTGTGTGACAAGGACAAATTGATTAGATTTTGTTGAAGATCTGGATCCGGATACGAGAATTTTCAAAACATTTAATGATGCTTCACCATTGAGAGTTAGAGCCAAAAACAATAAATCGCATGATATTTCAAAAAGTTGTTAATGAGTTATGACAAAATTAGGTGGTTGAGTTGGTTAGGTGGCAAGAACAAGCTGACTGGATTTTGGTTCTGATCCGGATGCTAATTTTGGTTCTGATGATGCTGATTGGCACCGAGTGCCGTTGTGGTTATTTTCTGCATTATGGTTTAAATGTGTTCAGGTGGTTTATTACTGACAATACCCAGAACACAATAATTTCATTGATTCCCAGAAGGCATATATGTGCAGGCACACATACATGTGCATGAACAAACAAGCCGTTTGTATACACGGACCTGTGTGCTGCAGAGTTCACTAACGCAAAATGCACTAAATATCTGATTTATATGTGCAATACATTCTGAACCACTGTGTCAAGGGAACAAATTGGTTGACTCAGGGTGCGGTGTATAAGTGGAGTATGTTGTGGAATCATGTGGGGAAGCATGTCTGTAATGTAATTGCACGCCACATTCCCAGTTTACAAAGGCCGTAAGATGTGCACACATCCTTTTGTACTTAACATAAAGCTATGACATTTCTACCCACCTCCAATGAAAAGGTTTGTTAGCTCAGTTAACCCTGTCTGAGATTGTGCAGTAGAATCTCATTAAGCTGAACAGATGCATTCGGCAGATTCTTCACTTTTATGAATATTTCTCTTACCTTGGAATCAAATTAATTGTGAATTGTAAAATCAGGCTCTGTCTCTGTCTCTGTCTGTCTCTCTCTCTCTCTCTCTCTCTCTCTCTCTCTCTCTCTCTCTCTCTCTCTCTCTCTCTCTCTCTCTCTCTCTCTCTCTCTCTCTCTCTCTCTCTCTCTCTCTCTCTCTCTCTCTCTCTCTCTCTCTCTCTCTCTCTCTCTCTCTCTCTCTCTCTCTCTCTCTCTCTCTCTCTCTCTCTCTCTCTCTCTCTCTCTCTCTCTCTCTCTCTCTCTCTCTCTCTCTCTCTCTCTCTCTCTCTCTCTCTCTCTCTCTCTCTCTCTCTCTCTCTCTCTCTCTCTCTCTCTCTCTCTCTCTCTCTCTCTCTCTCTCTCTCTCTCTCTCTCTCTCTCTCTCTCTCTCTCTCTCTCTCTCTCTCTCTCTCTCTCTCTCTCTCTCTCTCTCTCTCTCTCTCTCTCTCTCTCTCTCTCTCTCTCTCTCTCTCTCTCTCTCTCTCTCTCTCTCTCTCTCTCTCTCTCTCTCTCTCTCTCTCTCTCTCTCTCTCTCTCTCTCTCTCTCTCTCTCTCTGTCTCTGTCTCTGTCTGTCTCTCTCTCTCTCTCTCGTTTTTTTTTTTTTTTAAATCATTCCCATTGCTACAATCATCACTGGTACAATTTAGGTGCTCTTCAGCTTCCAGGGTCTTTTCACTTCATTTTTGAGATCCTGGTATGTGGTCATTTTCTTGATTTCTGTGTTGTTTAGGCCAAAATCGCTGGGTACTGAAACCTCAATTTGCAATGCCTTCTTTTCTTTTTTTTGTTCCTCAGTATGATATCTGGTCTTAAAACTTTGTTTTCTATGTTCATGCTCGATGGGATCATTAGGTCACTTCCTTGCTTTCAGTGATTCCTTTCCATGAGTTTCCTGGAACTGGGATGTTGAGACTTTTGCAGATGTGCCAGTAGATTACTCCACATACCTTGTGCCTTTGGGTGTACAGCTGCTCTGACATGAGTTTTTTTTCCATCCCGATAGGAGGTGGTTCTTGCTTTCTGTTTCTTGGGTTCAGAACCTACACTTGTCAGATTGACTCAGTCCTGCCATTTTCTGAGAGCCATGTCCTTGGTCTTGGGCATTTATGATTATTCGTTCTCCATCCCAGTTGAGCTGACCTCTTCTTAGCCATTCCAAAGAGCCTTCTTTGTTTATGCCCAATATGTCCAACTCTTTTGTGTTTTTTAATACCTTCCTACTCTTTTATCATTTTCCCACTTGTCGGTGTATATCTGTTAATATTTGGTTTTGTTATCTTGCCAAAACGAAGTTTTTGCAAGATATGTTAGTCAGCTTGTATGTTTTTTTGTTTGTTTGTTTGTTTGTTTGTTTGTTTGTTTGTCTGTAATCACGTATAAAAAATTCTGCAGAGCACAGTTATCATTGGAAATTTTTGTAACTTCGCATATCAGAGGCCTATAGAGGTCCCTTTCAGTGCACAAAATTTTGAAGGTCAAAGGTCAAGGTCACTTTGTCGCAAATCAGGGGAGTCGACGAAACCCTTATTTTTTGAGTAATTTTGATCGGATCGTCTTCAAACTTCATGGGAATATAGTTCATGGTCTGGCGCTCAGTTGATTAATTTTTGGTGGCGATTGGCCTTGACCTTCATGGTTAGTGCCTAAGGTCAAACATATTTGACCCCAAAGTCAAATTTTCAAGTTTTAGGAACCATATCGTGTAGTACCTCAAATTGAACACCTCTGAGTGCTTTCTAGATATGTCAAGCTTGAGACATTATGACGTCATTTGGTGACGTTATGAGGCAAATGCATATTTTTCATGGTTACTCTGTAGAACGATTCTCATCGGAATCCCTCGTAGGCAGATATTCCTCAAGGAGTCGCTCCTGGTGGATAGCAGCTCTGTTCACCTCAGTGTGACCTTAAAGAAGTCACACGTGGTCACCTTTTGGCAAGATACGGGTCACCCTGCGGGTGACATTGTTTTTATATTTTTATTTTATCTTTTTTGCAATCATTGGGGTTTAGGTTTCTTGTGACATCTTCCATTTGCACCTGTCTTTGGAAATTGTTTGCTTGGTGGGTTAGTGATGCCTTCTTTGGTTTGTTGTCTTCATGTTGGCTTGCAAATTGGATTTGGTTGTCTGTTGCACTTTTCACGTATTTAGCCAATCCTACAGCTGTCATTTTGTACACTTGATTGATCGCCATCGGGCTGATGGCCGATCGCCATCTACCTCATCCTCATCTCTGTACGTACGTTCTCGAGATGCATTGATTTTTGTGAACCATTTTGTGGATGGTGAGTTTCCTTGATTTGATATCTCGTTTATCGATTAATGATTGTGGCCGGTTTATGATTCCACAGCTGTACTGTGGACTGGTATTGCGAGTTGGTTTATGGCTTTGATTTTGTTCCTTGGAGAGGGTATGTTTTCAGGATCAGCCTTGTTTTATGCCGGTATTGTTTTGTAAATTAGTGTTAATTTTAATTATGTCTTTTTTGTTGTTGTTGGTCAACCTTGTATGAATGTGCACTTGGCACACTTATCTAGGCCAAATTCCATTTGAATGTTGTCAGAGTACCGTTTCACTAATTTGAGTTGTTCTGCCAATTTTTTGTCATTTGGTGCAAAGTTTTATAAATTATCCGTGTAAAGTAGATGTCACCTTTCTTGTTTCTTTGGATGTTTTGTTATTGGATGTTAGGGTGTACCTATGTATGTTATTGCTCATTAATGAGGTTGCTCAGTGGGTCCAGGGCCAGGCAAAACGGGAGGGGTGAAAGGCTGACTCCTTGGAAGATCCCACGATGTATCTTCACCTCTGGTATTTCAATCTTTCCTTCCGAGTGCTGTTATATCAATGTGGTATTTCAAAGCTCGATTGCATGCTTTATCAGTTAGATTTTTTGGTGGTTGATCTTGTACTATTGCATACATTCCGTCATCCATGACTGTGGGACACTATCCATGTTGTGGATAATTTCGTTCTTCTTGAATTGCAATTTTCGAGTGTGGCCTTGTTTAGTCGTAAGTGGTCTATTGTTCCATAGCATCCTCTCTTGCATCCCTTCTGTTCTGCCTCTAGGTCACCTCCTTGTGTTAGGTGAATGTATTTCATATCTGTGAGGATTCCCATCAGAAGTTTGTATGTTGTTCATCCAGGTTAGTGGTCTATACTTGGGAGGTAGTTGGGAGTCTTTAGATTTTGGGATGAGGAAGGTGTTACCTTCTGTGAGCCACTCACCCAATGTCTCCTCCCCTTAGATAAGTTTGTTGAATGCTCGAGTGTCGTGATTATTTAGAGCATCGAGTTAATGCTTTAGCCAAAAGTTTGGAATTCCATCTGGGCCTGGGCTTTTAAAGTTTGTCATTTTTGCTTGTTGGGGGGTTTTTTTTTTTTCCTTCAATAAATATCACTGGAGGCATTTCCTTGAGATGTGTTTTATTTATTTATTTCCACCAAGTTTTGGATCAAATCCGTCTCTTTGTTGTGTTCTTTTGGGTCTACTTATGTTCCTTTCCAGAAAATTTCAAGTTTATCTTTCCCCGGGGTGGAGTTTGATACGTTTTGCTTTTGTTTCTCTAGTTCGTGATATCTTTTCGGGTTATTTTCAAACATGCGATTTTTGCTTTCTCCCTTTGTTGACTTCGTCATAGTTTTTTATTGTTATTATTTTTAATCTTTCTTACGATCATTTCTATTTTGAGTTTGCTTTGAGCAACCATTACCTCTCGGTCTTTATTAGCTCGTCCTCCATGCAGCAGGAGACAGGGTTTTGCAATTGTGTGTGTGTGTGTGTGTGTGTGTGTGTGTGTGTGTGTGTGTGTGTGTGTGTGTGTGTGTGTGTGTGTGTGTGTGTGTGTGTGTGTGTGTGTGTGTGTGTGTGTGTGTATCTGTGTTCTTCATAATTCCAAAACCATGAAACCTTTCAGCCTGAAACTTTGCATGCCATACTAAGGGAAATCCAAGGATGTGTGCAAGTGAAATTTGGCTGTTTGGGTAAATTAAAACAGTGTATCGCATCGCTCTCCCCACCTACACCCCCCCCCTTTCCTGGGTTCCCCGTCTTCATCCACTCTAAGCTTCCCTCCCCTCCTATCCCTCTCTCTTTCTCACTACACCTTTAATATCCCCCTCAGCGAAGCGGCGCATTGTATTTGCTCGTTATGAGAATATGGCGAAGACAAATTAATAATTTGATCACCCCTCACCTTTCTCTCTTTTTTTTTTTTCCTCCCCCCTCCCTTCCCCCCTCTGCATAAAATGCAGCACTCTCCTCCCACACCCTCTCTCTCTCTCTCTCTCACCCCTCCCTCCCACAGTGTATAGCTTCGCTCTCCCCACCTACACCCCCCCTTCCTAGCTTCCCCTTCTTCATCCACTCTTAACTTCCCTCCCCTCCTGTCCCTCTCTCTCTCTTTCTCACTACACCTTTAATATCCCCGTCAGCGAAGCGGCGGGTTGTATTTGCGAGTTATGAGAATATGGCGAAGACAAATTAATCATTTGGTCAAAAGTTAAAATGTCAGCGTGACATAACATCGTCAATTTTCATCCAATTTGAGCTTTTGTTATCAAATTTTCAACAAAGCTTTATTATGAAAATATAGAGAAGACAAATGAAGAATTTAGTGAAAAGGTCAAAGGTACTATTTCGCATACGGAAGAAGAAATCCAAATACAAAGCGGACAGGCATTGCATTTCCAGATGCTTTGTAGTTTCCCATTTTGTATTTGATTTTTTAAAATATTTGGATTCTCTTCATCAGCTTTGGGTTTCAATTTTCCTTTAGAAATTTCTGTATTTGGCTCCCTTTGTGTGTCGAGCATCCGTTTCCAAGGTGGTGCCTGGTCTCTGTCTGTTTAGGCTGGTTTGCTCTTGCGATGTTGTTTTCCCATTACTTTTTCTTGTCAGAGCAGTGCCGCTGCAAAGTTCATGGTGTTGAGTTCTTTCATGGGGGATTATTTTGGTGCCGATCTCTTGAGTACTTAGTTGGTTCTCTCAACTCGCATTTTTGTCCGTCAGTTGTTGTATATTGTGTATTTCCCTGAATGGTGTCGATCTCATCTTCACTACTTTATTTGCCAGCTCTTCTTCAGTCTTCACTGCTCCTCATCAGCCTCATCGTCCTCATCTGTAGGTGTTTTTACTCGGTCCACGACTGCAGGTCGGGTTTGTTCCCCCTCCCCGTTCGGGTGGTTCTGTGTCTCCTACCCCCCGTCTCACCTCGCCTTCGCCACCTGGTCCCCAGCAACTCTGGCGACTGGGCCCCCAGTAACGCTGCTCATTCCAAACCCTTGCTTCATCGCACAGCTCCTTCCCGTGCCATTGCAGACACTTTTCCAACCATCCCTCTGTCCACCCCTGGAGAGTGCTCAGCTCCCATCCTCTTTAAATCCTCTTCTGCTTATCTTCTGGCCTTCAGGGTTATCTCTTATTTATATTTCAGAATTTATCTAACAGCTTGGTCTTCTTCAACTGGTCCATGAATCTAGCCCCGCTACTGTCTATCCCCCACCATTCATGTCTTCAACAGACTTTACAGTGGTAAATGGCCTCCTTCTCCTCTATGCTTCAACATCAGGCTTTTAGGTTTCTCTTGTTGAGCTTCGTTTTTGAGACAGTTCACACCTCCACAGCCTCTTGGCTTGGTGTGTGTGTGTGTGTGTGTGTGTGTGTGTGTGTGTGTGTGTGTGTGTGTGTGTGTGTGTGTGTGTGTGTGTGTGTGTGTGTGTGTGTGTGTGTGTGTGTGTGTGTGTGTTTTTTGGGGGGGGGTGGGTTTGCGTGCGTGCATGACTGGAAGCCGTTGCTTTCAATGTCATTGGTGTCCCTCATTTACTCAGCTGTTTCTATTACTTTTGTCCACTACCTGTACATTAAAGGAAAAAATCACTCGCATATGGCTTTGTGTTTTTTGTAATTCAGTATGTCAGTAACAATCCAAGCTGTACATTCACTACGTAGTGAAGTCATGTTACACCTTCCACATTGGCAACTGAGTGTGTCTCAACAGACATGAACACTTACACATGTGAACCTTGTGTGTGACGCATGCCATGGTTAATATTGTCACTCCAAACCTTTACAAGAGATGATAGAATATATCTTGAAATGGAGACTTGCTACTTATGTGCTTTTAAAGTGTCTTGAAAACCTTTCACCGCAATTCGTTCTTTACAATAAATGCATTGAGAACCTCTCTCAGGTCTAAGCTATCCAGCTCTTCATGATGTATTGAGAGTAGTGCAAGATCTTTCAGCTTCTCGTGCCCCATTTTGCTCCTCAGGTACGTTTTGAGTCTCCTCAGCTGAGTGAAAGACCTCTCGGCTGTCGCTGTTGATGAAGGACAAACTAAGTCGAGTTGCAGCAGTTTCACTACTTGTGCGACCATTTTCTTGAAATTGCTGTCACCGAGGTGGTCAATGATGTCCCTCATCGATGTATCATTTTTTTCGGTCGTGGACATTTTCTAATGAGTGCACCAATTGTGCCTTTCGTCTGTGGGAATCGAGGTCATCACTATAAAAGCTGCTGACACTTTTCAAGTCCTCTTGTGAAACTTCTTCTCCTTTCCAGCCAGCAATTACGATTTGCTCGATAGCATGAATTGCCGATGATGCCTTGTCCGTTATGCGCTGCTGTGATCTATTGATGGCAACATTGACTTTCCAATACGCTTCCTTCTTTTTGGTGAGAAACAAGTTGGTCGAAAACATTTGTACCTTCTTTCATGGCTTGGAACTGATAGAGAAAATCGTGACGAGCTGAACGACATTGGTGATTTTTGAAACTTTCAACATTTTTTCCCCTAATTGGAAAACCCTTTCTTTGAGAACCCATCTTGTGATTTAGGTGTCTTCGTACAACCCTGAATCTTATGACTTGTCGACAATAGCGTGACAAAGCAGCATCTACAGGGTGTTTCATTAAAAAATGCAACCCGAAGTTGTTTTAATACTTTTTTTTATTTTTCCATTGAAACAGCATGAAACTTATGCATAATCTTTGTAATACAGTATGTAGAATAAATTAACAGAAAAATGAAACTTGTGATTTCACAAGATGGTTCATAAAACATGTTATAAATGGCTGCCCTGCTGCAGCAGGTTCAAATCGATCCTTCTTGTTAAGTTGTCGATAACTCGCTCCATTCCTTATCCGGAATAGCTCTGATGTTGATGGCAATTGCATTTTTGAGGTCATCATTGGTCTGAGGTCTCTCCTCGTCTACACACTCTATCCTTCAGGTGACCCCAAAGATCGAAGTCAGGTGGGTTGAGGTCCAGAAATGAGTCACGCGTTCAACATCTGTCCTTCTTGAGATTATTTGATCACTGAATTTTTGTTGTAGCCAGTGTGTCGACCTGTTTGAAGTGTGAGGTGTGGCCCTATCTTGCTGAAACCATTGCACAGCCATGTCGATGTGGCGCTTCCTCACTAATGCAACCCAGAACTCCTGGATAACTTTCAAGCACCGTTCAGTGCTTACAGTTACTTATTTCCCTTCTTCATATTGAAACCAGAAAGGCCCAATGATGCCAGATTTGCTTCTGGCAACCCATGCAGTGCATTTCTGGCTGTGCAACGGCCTTTCAAGAACTTGATCAGACCGAGAACCCCAGAACACGCTGTTTTTAGAGTTAACAAGGTCACTTAAAAGAAAGTGGACCTCGTCAGAAAACCACACACTCAGAAAATTTGGATAGATCTTTGCATTTTTTTTTGTTGTTATTTACTAATTTTTCCCTCAAACCATTCACACATCGTCACACAAGGTTGTTTATCATTGTCTGTTAGTTTTTGATTCACTTTTATGCGATACGGGTATATTTTCAGTTCCTGCTTCAGAATTATTTGTGAACTTGACAAAGAAAAGTTCAATTTGTGAGATCGACAACGCAGCGATTTCCTGGGACTCCTCAAAGCTGCTTCGTGGACCACTTCAATGTTTTCTCATGATCTTGCAGTCCTCTGGTGACCAGATTTTGAGCAATTAAGATTTTGTATTGTCCCGTGGGACTTAAACCTCTTTATAAATAGAAAAATAGCAGACCTATCCGGGGCGAATCTGGTCTTGAACCTCGTTCTGAATCGTGTTCGAGTTTGTTTAAATGACTTTGTAGCAAAGGAAGACTCCACAATAAAGATCCTTTGTTCAATTGTCCAAGCCATCTTCAAAGTTAAGTTTGACTCTCTGATGCTTGCAGTTTTTCCTCCAAACAATGCTTCTTGCAAAAACCTGCAACCGAAAAAAAGAATTGGAAATAAAAACAAAAATTTAACTTTAATATGGTTGTTTTTTTTTTTTATGAAACAACTTGTGTCAGCATCATATTCCAACCAAGGATAGGTAACTGCACCAATTTGGAAGGAATCTCCATCGTTAGTCAAGGTAAAATGTATCTGCCCACAGAAAGTGCTGTGTTGATTTGGTTCTCAGAAACATTTTCTGGCCTCGGAAGGTGATTCAACAGTGAAGTTCAGAGTTTATTAGGATCTTGTCGCACACGTTTCTGGGACTCAAAAGTTATCTCAGTCGAACCAGAAGTACAGGATTTTTCTTCCACCACACTGGTTGCTGTGTTGTTCTCTCCTGCCTTTGCAGCATCAGTTGTATCCACCAGCATTCCAGGCTGCACCGATAACACAGGCTTGAAAAAGGTGCTAAAAAATTTTTTTTTCATGGTGACCTGCAAAACCCATTTAGATATCATTGGCATGTAAAACAATCAGAGTGCACTTCCCAGTCTTGTGTTATAATTAACGTCTTAATTAGTGGGGACGATTAAAATTTCCTCTGAAGCTTGGGACGAATCTTCCATCATCAATCTTCTGTTCGGTGTATCCTGTCCGTGGTTATACTAAACCCATTGGCTTTGCGAGGTCTTTAAGCCTCGTCAAGCTGTTTTGGCTTCACGGCTTCATGTTTTTTAAAATAAATTTAATTAAATTTTTTTAAACCATGCTTTGGCATGTTATGTTGCAGCTTAATCTTACTTCAACGAGTCAATTAAAAATGATCAAATACTCACTCTACGATGCTGCACGCTGGGCTGGTATCACTATGGGAACTCGAGCTGCGGCTTCCTGCTGTTACAGGTTGAAAACACAGCTGATTCATGCCTCAAGGACAGCCCCTGTGCACAAGGTGCACGCTGCAAAGCCCTTATTATTCCCTCATTTTCTTGGGAAAAAAAACTTTGCCTTGTACATGGGGATTTACGGTATACCGAAGCATGACGTGTCTTACCTTAAAATAGCTTGAATTCGAAGAAAGGCTCAAGTGCAGGCAAGCTGATGAGAGCACATGATCATGTGCTGCCTCTCGTACTCAGCGTTGCACTGAGGAACCTAAACCACATGTGAGTGCATACAACCATAACAAAGCGCACTTCATGAACTGCGGAAGCTAACTTGCACTGGCGCGTTTAGGTTTGGTCTTTGCTTTCATTGGATGCAAGCTGATGGAGTGCCATGAGTCGATGTGTATTTTCATACTGGAAGTCATGCATTATTCAAAGTTATGGTTTGGGATAGTTTTGCATCGTTTAACGTTTAAAAAAAAAAAAATAAAATTATCTCCACCACTGAAAGTGAAGGATGTTATGTTTTTACCCTTCTCTGTCTGTCTGTCTGTCGGTCTGTCTGTCTGTCTGTGTGCAGGATATCTCAAACAGTTGTGGGCCAGATCCGGATGAAATTTGGTGGGCAAGTTGGGTGTGTGACAAGGATGAAATGAATAGATTTTGGTGAAGTTCCAGATCCGGATCCGATAATTTATTAAGCGATTCTTCACCATTGAGAGACAGGGCTAAACTGATATATATCGCGATATCTAAAAAAAGTTTTGGACGGATTCAGATGAAATTTGGTGGACAGGTTGGGTGTATGACCACGACAACTTGATTCGATTTTGGTGAAGATCCGATCCAGATCTGGATACGAGAATTATTTACTTTTTAAAGTGATTCTTCACCATTGAGAGGAGGAAGAGAGGAGGAGGAGATTGGGACCATACTCCGTGCAGAGTATTGGTGCCGCTTAAGCAGTCTCCTTGGCTATTGGGCACAATCCTGGACGGGTCGCCACTCCGACACAGTATACCAGCATGCTGGCACTCATTTTGCCGACCTCAGAAGGATGACAGGCCGAGTTAACCCCACCTGGTATTAATTCAACAGCTGAGCGGGATTTGAACTCAGAACCCTAGTATCCAAAGCCCACCACCCAAACCATTAAGCCAACACCAGGCATACCATGAGTCAATGTGCACACCATTGAGAGATGGGGCCAAAAATGATATATATCAATATATTTCAAAAATGTATTGAGCCCGATATGTTTTTGTGGATCAGGCGTTGTGTGGCGGAGGCGTGAGCTCTACCGAGTGCCCTTCTAGTAAATTTCTTTATTTATTAGCTCAACTGAAACGTGGTTCTGGGGAGCTTTCGGAACGGCGTGTCGTCCCTCTGTCCGTCAACAGATACTTGCAGCAACTTCTCTGAAACTACACATTCGATTTCGATGAAACTTCGCCACAATGTTCATCACCCGTGATGTACCAAAAATTGTTCATGGCATTTAAAACAAAAAAATCAGGCCCTGAGAGAGTTTACGGGCGTTTCCCCCAACATATAGGTATTTGCTTTCTTTTCAGAAACTAAACATGCAATTCCAATGCAAGTTGATCACCACCTTCATCACCCGTGATGTACCAAAGATTTTTCACACAATCAAAATGACGACACACAACACAACAAAGGGAACAGTGGGAGAAACGGGAAACACCAACAGCATGGCGGAGGGAGAAAGTATGTGGAGACGGACAAACAAGAGATGCAGGTAATGATGAGGGGTCAGGGAGGATGTGGAGGGGTGGGCAATATGGATTCATAAGAAACATTTTGGGAGGGTGTGGGGTGGTTTAACGGGTGTACAAAAGATCATGATGTTGGATGGGGATGACTTGAGATGGTGGTGAACAGCTATCTTTAAGACCTGAACGGAAGTTTGAGATTGAAGGCAGTATAGAAGGTTGTTCCAGAGGTGGGAAAAAGGAGGAATAAATGAGTGGAGGTGAGCAGTGATTCTGGATTTAGCCAGTTTCATGAGGAGGAGGTTGCTGGTGGACCACGTGCATCCTGCAGATACCTGAGGGGACAAAGCATGGAGAGAGAAAGGGTGGAAGTCCAGAAATGAGGTAAAAGATGACAGCGAGACCATCGACCGATCGGCAATAAAGAAGTGATATGCCCATAGACTCAGCTTTATCGCAAGAGATTCCAGTCTTATTGAAGGCCTTTGTTTCCATGGTGTCAAGCTGAGCGAGATGTGAGGCAGGGGAGTCAGCCCAGAGGGGAGAGCAGTTGTCTATCGGGCTGCAAATGAAAGCCTTGTCAGTGGATACGAGCTCAGGTGTGCCAAGGAAGGACTTTGCACGATGGAGGATGCCCATTTGGCATCTCGTTTTGGCGCCCAATTTTGAAATGTGGCTTGTCCAAGAGAGATCATGCCTGAGATTGAGACCCAAGAGTTTGAGTGACTAAACCTCTTTGAGAGGGTTCTCAAGAAAGTATATGAAAGGGTTTGCAGTGTCGTCCTTAAAGAGAGTGAGGGAGTGCGTGCGTGCATGTGTGATGTCTCATGATTGAAAGACATGTTCCAAGTGTTTGACCAGTTTGTGATTTTTGTCGGGGTCTGAGGAGAGAGAAGAGGCTGCTGCCTGACTTGTCAGAGGGATGGGGGATGTCATGGCAGAGAGTGGATTCATCAGCAAAGAGATGGAGGATTTTCCAGAGTCAGTGAGATCATTGATGAAGATTAGGAATAATATGGGGCCCAGAACACTGCCTTGTGGTACTCCAGCCTTGACAGGGAGAGGAGAATAAAGGGTTCTGTTGAGAGCCACACGTTCACTACAAGAGTGGAGGAAGTCAGTGATCCAAGAGTGGAGTTGGCTTTGGATTCCATAGGCAAACAGTTTGGCGAGCAAGGCAGAATGCCAGACTGCATCAAAAGCTCAATATATGTCCAGAGGGATGGCCCTGATCTTATGTCTTATATTGAGGGCCTCCACCATTGTTGGGAGAATAGAAGCAGCATGTCCAAGGTAGAGTGATCAGTTCTGAATTTAAATTGATGATTTGAGATGAGATCATTGGAGAAAACTAATGGTTTTATGTCTGTGATAGCCTTGATGATGATTGGAAGCAAAGGGATAGGTCTGAATTTAAGGGGATCAGTTTTTGCACCATTTTTGTGTGGTGCAGTGAAGTTGGCGATTTCTAAGCAGATGAAAGATGACTTGGTGCAAATGACTCAGTGAAAGGGCACAGAGAGAGAGTGAGAGAGTGAGAGAGTGAGAGAGAGAGAGAGAGTGAGAGAGTGAGAGAGTGAGAGAGTGAGAGAGTGAGAGAGTGAGAGAGTGAGAGAGTGAGAGAGTGAGAGAGTGAGAGAGAGAGAGAGAGAGAGAGAGAGAGAGAGAGAGAGAGAGAGAGAGAGAGAGAGAGAGAGAGAGAGAGAGAGAGAGAGAGAGAGAGAGAGAGAGAGAGAGAGAGAGAGAGAACAGAGAGAGAGAGAGAGAGAGAGAGAGAGAGAAAACAGAGAGAGAGAGAGAGAGAGAGAGAGAGAGAGAGAGAGAGAGAGAGAGAGAGAGAGAGAGAGAGAGAGAGAGAGAGAGAGAGAGAGAGAGAAACACAACAGAGAGAGAGAGAGAGAGAGAGAAGAGAGAGAGAGAGAGAGAGAGAGAACAGAGAGAGAGAGAGAAGAGAGAGAGAACGAGAACAGAGAGAGAACGAGAACAGAGAGAGAAAGAGAACAGAAAGAGAACGAGAACAGAGAGAACGAGAACAGAGAGAGAACGAGAACAGAGAGAGAACGAGAACAGAGAGAGAACGAGAGAGAGAGAGAGAACGAGAGACAGAGAGAGAGAGAGAGAGAGAGAGAGAGAGAGAGAGAGAGAGAGAGAGAGAGAGAGAGAGAGAGAGAGAGAGAGAGAGAGAGAGAGAGAGAGAGAGAGAGAGAGAACAGAGAGAGAAACGAGAACAGAGAGAGAGAGAGAGAGAGAACAGAGAGAGAGAGAGAGAGAGAGAGAGAGAGAGAGAGAAACAGAGAGAGAGAGAGAGAGAGACAGAGAGAGAGAGAGAGAGAGAGAGAGAGAGAGAGAGAGAGAGAGAGAGAGAGAGAGAGAGAGAGAAAACAGAGAGAGAGAAAACAGAGAGAGAGAGAGAAAACAGAGAGAGAGAGAGAAAACAGAGAGAGAGAGAGAAAACAAAGAGAGAGAGAGAGAAAACAAAGAGAGAGAAGAGAGAAGAGAGAGAGAGGCAGAGAGAGAGAGGCAGAGAGAGAGAGAGAGGCAGAGAGAGAGAGAGAGAACGAGAGAGAACGAGAGAGAACGAGAGAGAGAGAGAGAGAGAGAGAGAGAGAGAGAGAACAGAGAGAGAGAAAACAGAGAGAGAGAAAACAGAGAGAGAAAACAACGAGAGAGAACGAGAGAGAACGGCAGAGAGAACGAGAGAACGAGAGAACGAACAGAGAGAGAGAGGCAGAGAGAGAGAGAGGCAGAGAGAGAGAGAGGCAGAGAGAAGCAGAGCAGGTTTTTAGGACACATGAGCTGATACTGTCTGGTCGAGTAGCAGAGTCAGAGTCGAGGGTTGAAAGAACCTTCTCTATCTTCTCAGGTGAAAAAGACCCAGAGTCGAGGAACAGTTGGGGATAACAGGGATGGATGGGTACCAAGAGTGAGGGGTTTGGGACACACGATTTGGAAGCAAACATAGAATTGAGGTGTTCAGCTTTCTCACAAGTAGTCGGCTGTGGTGCCATTTGAAGAGAGGGAAGGGGGAGCATACACCAGAGACAGACTGTACAAGGTGCCACCCAGGTTTTAGAGGGGGGAGACAAGTTTGAAAGCTCATTCTTGAGATTGAACAGATGTTTTCTGGCTCTCCTGAGTGGAAACTGGTTGTGGACTTTTTGGAATGCAGTGAGATTGCCTTTGGTCGGATTAGCCTTCCAGAAAGAGAAGGCAAGTTGTTTCAGAGCAACTGCCTCACTACAGGATTCAGTGTACCATGGACGGAAGAAGGGTAGGATAATTGAAGATGAAATGGGATGAATCTGAACATGTGAGAGAGAGCCGGTTTCTATGGAAGAATTCCCAGGCTGGGTTAATATTAATAAGTAAGCCAATTGATGTGTAGTTAAGGAGATCCATTTTATGAAACATTTTATGTAATGCCTTGGTGATAACTGATTTCTAAGCAGATTGAAGATGACCTGTGGTCAATGACAGGGTGAAAAGGGCAAAAAGAGGAAGTGCAAGAGCAGCAGAGCAGGTTTTCAGGATACGCGAGCTGATGCCGTCTGGTCCAGTTGCAGAGAATGATATCTTCGACCGGACTTTTTATGATTGTTGGGGCGACCTCCACCCTGCCCACCCCTCCCCCCCCATCAGGATTGGCACTCATGCATAGTGTGTGTTCCCATGGGTTCTTCTGTGTATCCACACCTATATATTGTCGCTTTAAAATGTCTTTCTCCGAAACTGTTTGGCCAATCGATGTAAAACTGTAAACGTGGGAGCAACTCCCCATGGATAATATTATGTTGCTAACTCTTGTGTAATAGATCACATGATATGGCAGCCATGTTCAATTAAAGGAGGAATATTGAACATATTTTTCTCCGAAACCGCTCAACGAAATAAACCGAAACTTGACACATGTCATCAACTCCCCATGGGGTATATAGGGTGATAACGATGATGTCATCTGTGAAGTGATATTCTTGCCATAATTGGTTGAATCGGAATCTGAAAATTCACATCTGATGTACGACCCCATGTGAATATAGAATTAAATGTATGACGTCATCGGTCATGAGGTCTGTCATCCATATTGGAATGCAAATAAAAACGTACAAAAAAACAATCTTCTTCAGAACAATGTCACAGATCGATGCGAAACTTCAAACATGATCAACTAGCCAGGAATATGTTTGATTTTTTTTTTTTCTTTTTCATATTCACCATCACTGACACAATTTAGCCTTGATGTGCACAAAAGTGTTCATTAAATATCCTAATAATCAATCCATAATTAATAAAGCTACAGATAATGGCAATCCATTCTTCCATCCATTGGGACCATACTCTGTACAGAGTGTTGGTGCTGCCTAAGCAGTTTCCTTGGCTATTGGGCACAATCCTGGACGGGTAGCCACTCCCACACAATTTACCAGCATGCTGGCACTCATTTTGCTGACCTCAGAAGGATGACAGGCTGAGTCAACCCCACCTGGTATTAATTCAACAGCCGAGTGGGATTTTAACTCAGACTCCAAGGATCCCAAGCCCACGACCCTCACCATTAAGCCAACACGAGGCATATAACGGCAATATATGTCCCATGATAGGGTGCATGGATGATATGGGTATATGGGCCATAATAGTAGCGTGTTCAGTTAACGTTGGTATTTTTGTTCAGATTGAGCATACAAGGCGAGGCTATTTGCTCGACGAGTTCCGCTCCAGTTTTGTGTTGTATTTTTTTTTTTTTTAATGGTCCTTTTTAACGATGCACAATGGAGCCTTGATAAATGCGTAAGCATCTGTCGTGACACATTTGTTCACATAAAGTATCCACATTTTGCTCATTTTGATGTGCATGGCCTTCTTTACAGGTATGTGAATGGCCATGCGAAGAGGCACTATGAAGAGATCTTGCGACCGAGCACAGACAGCAGGTGCCAAGACAAAGATAAGATTCAGCACACGGTCTGCATGGATTGCAATAGCTACAGCACATTCTGGTGAGAGAAAACATGCTAATGAGCACAACTTAAAGAAAAAAAATTGATTTTTGTGCAGGACATTGCCACTTTATATGTTTGAGCTTTATTTTCTCCACGCTTTTTGAAAAAAACGTTTTATTTTTGGTTAAAAAAAAAAAAACGTAATCGACTACGTCTGTCTGTCTGTCTGTCTGTCTGTCTGTCTGACTGTCTCCTCCAAAACGGTTGTGCAGAAATTCACCAAACTTGGTAGTTATGATCAACATATGACAACAAGGTGCGAGAGCAGTATCATTTTGGCCCCGCCCCCTTGAACGGCATCAAAAGGTTAAATCCCCAAAAATGGAATTACGGGCACGTTTAAACTTCTTTTTTTTAAATGAAACTTTGTATGTGCAATCATCATTGGGGTCACATGAAATATGTAACGGTTTTTATTTTTTGACCCCGAGTTTATGCCACAGTGGGTGGGGACTTGGGGTCACAGGGGTCAAAAGGGATTTTTTTTTTTAAGATAAAATTTGATCTTGGGTCATTCCTAATATTGCAGTAGATAGAAGAAAAATCGTGCAAATTATGATACAAGCATCAAATTTGGCATTTCTGTTCTGCAGGGCTTTCTGATCAAATCTGCCTGATTGGCCATTTGAAAATCCAAATTTTGAAAAATTTGAGAAAAAAAAAAAACTTCAAATAAATTTAAAGTCACAGATGGCTTGAATTCTTGAAGCGCAAGTGAACATCCCAGACAGAGAACCAAGGGGAGATGCAGTCATCATTGATGGCTCAGCACTTATCAATGCCCTACCTCCACACACTTCAAAGACATTTGATGACTATGCTAAAGAAGACATCATCCGAAAGGTGGAATCCTATGGTGCCAGGTACGAGAGGGTGGACGTAGTGTTTGATGTGTACAAGAAGTCAAGTCTGAAGTCCGAGGCAAGGAATCAGAAGAAGAGTGACACGAACCAGTAAGACCCCCAAGTAACTGGAGAAGCTTTCTTCGAGATGACAGCAACAAGACTGAGCTGTTTCACTTCCTTGCGGAAAAGATGTGTGAAGCATAGACGACAAGCACAGTCATTGTCACAAAAGGAGAAGATGCCATTAGCAACACAAGGAAGTCACAGGATGCTGTCTCCATGTTGTCATGAAGAAGCTGACATTCGAATATTTGTACATGCCAGGGATGCAACGACGGATGGTAGCAAGTCCATTATCAAAAAGGCTAATGACACGGACCTACTAGTCATAGCAATATCTGTACTGCCATCCTTACAGGAACTAGGTCTTGAGAACATGTGGATTGCCTTTGGCCAAGGAGCCAAGGCATGATGGATTCCAGTCCATGAGGTAGTTTCTGCAATAGGGCCTGAGAAAGCGAGAGGGATCCCATACTTCCATGCGTTCACTGGATGTGACGTCGTGTCTGCCTTCCACGGTAAAGGGAAGAAAACTGCATGGCAGACTTGGAACGTCTTTGATGATGTTTCTGAAACATTCACCAATCTCAGCCAGCATCCAACATTGATTCGTGATCTTGACTTTTTTGAAGAATTTTTTTTTTTTTTCAAATATTTCAAAATTTGGATTTTCAAATGGCCAATCGGGCAGATTTGATTAGAATTCCCTGGAGAACAAATGTGCCAAATTTGATGCTTGTATCATCATTTCCACAATTCCTCTCAAAAATTGCTGTTATCTGCCCCACTATAGTGGAAATTTCTGCCATCGTTAAACTTTGTTTTAGGTGGGAAGCATGGAGATTTGCGATGGTCCGCCATCGCCTTTGCTCTCGTTTGTTTTGCAGAAGTCTTGCAAAAACAAATTGATACACAATCATTAAGGATTTTTAAACACACAATACATGTATACAGTGTATATATATATATATATATATATATATATATATATATATATATATATATATATATATATATATGTATATGTATATGTATATGTATATATGTATATGTATATATAATATAATATAATATTCTGGAGTGATAGGATAGTGGAGAAGTAATCCACTTGTGCTTGAGCTGGGTAGTCTGGGTTTGATTTTTGGCCCAATTATAAACTGCCTGATTGTTGCTTCATCGGCAGGGTGTTGTTGCATGACAAAGTACATCATCCCTCATAGGACGTTAAGCTGGGTGGCCCATCTTTGAGCATTATTTGCTGGATGGTGGGTGATGATCCACAGTGCCTTTCACGAAGATTAGGCGAGATACCGCCAGCACTCTGGCCAAATTCTAAATTCCCACCACCTTTTTGTTGAATGCTGGGCCTGGCCATCTGCTTCATGAGAAACGTGTCCAAAACCCTGCCTGGCCGAACCCTCAATAATGTTGCAATAATTTGCTCCTTTTAAGAAATAGTAGTTGAAGATGTAAGGTGCTCTACATACTTGTTACTGTTTTGTACGATTATGCAAAACAATGCCAAACAACAACTTTGTGTATGACTTCAGTTACAGATGTGATGACTTTGCCGTCAATGACAACAAACTTGGCTCTGTTCAGCGACTGCGAGAGCATCTGCAGAATCTGGAGAAGTATGATGAATGAATATTTTAATTTTGGTTTATTACTGCAACTGTAGATGTGTTACATAGTCATTACTGCATCACTATGCCTTGTCAATGACGATCTGAGTATGTTATTGGGAAGTCGGTTTATGTGAAATAGCAATGAGTGAATCATTTGTCACTTTCTTCTTTGTGAATTTCCAGCAATAATGGGGCGGCTCAGCCCAAATATTCAAAAGAATTGTGCATTTTGTGATACAAGCACCAAATTTGGCACAAATGTACATTAATATGTTGCGAACATTTTCAGATATTGGGCCACTTGAAATTCTCTCTCTATGTCCGCCATATTGGATTTCAAAATGGCCACCACTTGAAATCTACATTTGCTATTATCTCTGGACGTAATGCAGCTATTGACTTGATTCTGGTATCTAAATGTATGTTTTTGGGGGCAAGGAATCCAATGGTACCATTTTCAACTTAATATTATCTATCACAGTCTGTTATATAATTTTATTTGGAAATTATCTAGGCAAATATTGGATTCAACACAATACTTTGAAAAGAATGTCTTAGTTCTGTAAATATAAATAAATAAAAAAAACTATACTAAATCACTAGTAACAACTCAGACAAGCTCATATATACTGGCAGTCTAAAATATAAATTCATATCCCATTAGGAAACAAAGTGACCCATTCATTTGTGTTTTTCATCTGCATATTTTATGTAACATTACATTCATATTGTCAATAAATACCAAACATGCATAATCCCCTTTTCCTCGACCCTTTAAGCCATCTTTTGTGTTTCTGGAGTACAGAAATTTCTTGTATAGGCTTCCGTCTGTCTTGTTTCCTTAACAATGCACTGCAGCATGTCTTTAACAATGTTTACAAACATGACTCCACTACATGTCTTTAATCACAGCCCTGACCCAAATAAAAGAGTAGAGAGGCTGCATGTGTGTTGACCCACAACAACTGTGTGTGTGGATCTGGGGATGCACGGTCCAAGACAGTCGCTCCCTTGCCGCACTACTACACTGATGTACCCCCTGTCACTAGCAGCATCAAGAAGTCGCCTGTCCCAGCTGCTAAAGTGGCGTCATTGACCAGAGGAGACTTCAAACAGCAGACTGATGAAGAATACCAATGGCTAGGCAATGCAAAGCGAGTCCTGGAAGACAACACTGGTACAGTGGACAATGACAACACATCTTGGGCTGCATCTCATGCCAGCCGACAGCCACCAGATGCTCGAGTCATCTGCCCCACGTCGCTGCTTCCACTCTTCCTGGAGAGTGCCCACACAGTGGCCATGATCCGGCACTCAATGAACGTCGTGAAGAATGCTGTGGAACACCTGAATCCTGGACAGACACCAGTGGTCACCGTTGATCAGCCACTGTTTGCTTTGGCCAAGCAGATACAGTGGAAGTGGCCAGAGAGCTATGGTGAAGACCAGATAGTGGTGATGTTTGGTGGCCTCCACATCGAGATGGCGGCACTGAGGACACTGGGGGACTGGCTGAAAGGGAGTGGTTGGGTGCAAGCACTTGTGCAAGCCGAGATTGCGACAACAGGGACAGCAGACTCATTCCTGCGAGCATCCCATGTCTTGCGCACAAGAAGAGCACATCAAGTGACTGCAGCAGCACTGTACATCCTGCAACACCGTGCCTACAACCACTACTGACTTGGAGAAACCAGGGATGCAGAGGACCTTCCAGAGTTTGAAGACTGGTGTTGCCAGAGAGGAGAAGACATCCCCCAGTTTCACTACTGGGCAACCGTGCTGGAACTAGAACTGTTGGTTCTAGTGTATGTGTGTTCTCTCAGGCAGGGATCGTTAATGATGTACCTCGATGCTCTGACAGAGCTGGTCCGCTGGTTCCATGCACTGGATCACACCCATTATGCTAGGTGGATACCAGTGCACCTGAAGGACATGGCTGAACTCACCATCAAACACCCAGATGTAGCCAGGAAATTCAGGGAAAGCCACTTCACCATTCAGAAAACGCAGAGGGTGTTCTCTTCAATCCCGATTGACCAGGCACATGGGCAGAATAATGCCTGCATCAAAGGAGACGGTGGAGCAGTTGGGCTCACTGACAGCCCAAGTGCCCTACGTCGCTGGATGGTTGCGGGACCAGAAGTTTCCAGGGTGATCGAAGAATTCCAGGATGGGAACCAACACTGGAGACTGCAAACAGCAGACACACGTCATCATGATCAGACGCCAAGTGTACAGGCCTCATTTGTGAAAGATGTTCGCTCTCTCGTCGGTGTCATCGAGGAGATGGGCAACCCATTCGAGGAGGAGAGTCAGGATGTAGTCAAACTGGACACAAAGGAGATCGCAGATCCTGCTGCTGTGGAGACAGTGATGAATGCCAAGAGGATTGGCCAAGAGCAGTTCGAGGCTTTCACCAGAGAGTGTCTGTTGGACAGAACAAAGGCAGTGGACGCACCCATTCCTCGTAACAAGCTGAAGGTGTTCAGCACTTCCACTCCAAGAAGCCAGAGCATAGGTCAGCAACAGCTCGCCTCCATCAAGAATGACCGTGAACTCTTCGCACGGCTGTACATTGGCTGCCAGACGAGGGATGGAAACCTTGAGGAGTTCTTTTGTCACGAGAATCAGGCATGTCCTCCTGCATTATCTGATGGTGGAAGCCTCTGCACTGGTCCCAAGAGTGATCTCCTCACATGCTTGGAAGAAGTCTCCGACACAAAGACAGAGACTCCTGTCATGACCTGTATTGTGCTTGATGGAGCGGCCATCGTCCAGATGCTGAAGCCGGCTGCATCAAAGACCTTTGAAGAGTATGCACAACAGATCTTCATCCCATATATGTCCACGAAGCTGCAAACAGTGTCACGCCTGGATCTGGTCTGGGATACTTACCTTGCTGATTCACTGAAAGGTAGTACATGTGCAAAGTGGGGACAAGGTGTGCGGAGATGTGTGGTGGCTGCCGCAGCCATACCAGGAAACTGGCAGAACTTCCTACGAGTGGACAGTAACAAGACCGAGCTGTTCAGGTTCCTCTCAGCAGCTCTCATGGAATGGTTTGACCAGGAGGACAAGCAACTCGTCATTACTGATGGAGAGGCAGTGCTCAGCAAGCCACTACTGCCAGATCTGACCTCATTCGCCCCATGTAACCATGAAGAAGCTGACAGTCGGATGTTGCTGCATGCATCTCACGCAGTCCAGCATGGACACCATGCAATACTCATCCGGACTGTAGACACCGATGTTGTGGTGCTGGCAGTGTCCCTGGCACAGGAGTTGCAACCAAAAGACAAACTGGCTGGCATTCGGAACAGGCCAGAGTTTCCGATACCTAGCAGCACATGAAATAGCAGCTGGATTGGGACGAGAGAAGGCTCGTGCACTGCCAATGTTCCATGCTCGAACTGGATGCGACACTGTCTAGTTTTCATAGACATGGCAAGAAGACTGCGTGGGCAGTCTGGACGGTACTGCCAGAAATCACTGAGGCACTGCTGCTGCTGCTGTCCTCTGCACCTCGTGACATACCAGACGATGCAATGCGCATCATCGAGAGGTTCGTGATCCTGTTGTATGATCGAACCAGGAGGAAACTCTTCGCAAGGAAGAACAATGTGCAGCTCATCCCTCCAACGAAGGCAGCTCTGGAGGAACATGTCAAGAGGGCAGTGTATCAAGGTGGACATGTGTGGGGTCAGATACTGCTGCCAGCACCAGAG
This sequence comes from Eptatretus burgeri, assembly GCF_056783735.1. NCBI lineage: Eukaryota > Metazoa > Chordata > Myxini > Myxiniformes > Myxinidae > Eptatretus > Eptatretus burgeri. The sequence continues at coordinate 80,860,927 of NC_140972.1, read as the reverse complement.
CTCCCTCCACCAACCAACTGGGGTTGGTCAAGGACTGGAGAAGGAGAGTACACACCTTACTGGACCAGGCCAACTGAGGCAGCTCACAGCTGCATTGAGCTGGTTTCTTGCAAGTGCAAGAAAGGGTGTGTGAGGCGCTGCAAGTGCAAAAAGGCTGCCCTTCAGTGCACAGCCCTCTGTGTGTGTGAAGGGGACTGCACATGACGATGAGTCAACAACATACATGTACTTGTGGCAATGCTGAACTTGTTAACATGACACTGTTTATGTACACGTATCTTCAGTACCGGTATATAGCCTGGTGTTGGCGCAGTGGTTAGGGCAGTGGCTTGGGATCCAAAAGGTCCTGAGTTCAAGCCCCTTTGGGCCACTGAATTAATACACCAGGGGGTGGACTCAGCCTGTCATCCTTCCGAGGTCGGCGAAATGAGTACCAGTATACTGGGCCGGTGTATACCCCGGTTAAAATAGGTGTACCATATCCCTGTGTCGTAAGAGGCGACCAGGGTTGCGTCAGGAAGGGCATCCGGCATAAAACATGTGCCCAATCACTATGCGGATCATACGGATGATCCGCTGTGGCGACCCCTAACGGGAGCAGCCGAAAGAAGAAGAAGAAGAAGAAGAAGATCTTCAGTCCCTGTATATACCTAGCCTCAGATACCAGTACACCGAGCCTCAAATACTAGACCATGTAGCATGTCAGTATTATACCTAAGACATTTGCAGAACTAAGACATTCTTTTCAAAGTATTGTGTTGAATC